>NC_133061.1:4805000-4812500 GCF_048771995.1 Taeniopygia guttata
GGTTAGGGTTAGGGTTAGGGTTAGGGTTAGGGTTAGGGTTAGGGTTAGGGTTAGGGTTAGGGTTAGGGTTAGGGTTAGGGTTAGGGTTAGGGTTAGGGTTAGGGTTAGGGTTAGGGTTAGGGTTAGGGTTAGGGTTAGGGTTAGGGTTAGGGTTAGGGTTAGGGTTAGGGTTAGGGTTAGGGTTAGGGTTAGGGTTAGGGTTAGGGTTAGGGTTAGGGTTAGGGTTAGGGTTAGGGTTAGGGTTAGGGTTAGGGTTAGGGTTAGGGTTAGGGTTAGGGTTAGGGTTAGGGTTAGGGTTAGGGTTAGGGTTAGGGTTAGGGTTAGGGTTAGGGTTAGGGTTAGGGTTAGGGTTAGGGTTAGGGTTAGGGTTAGGGTTAGGGTTAGGGTTAGGGTTAGGGTTAGGGTTAGGGTTAGGGTTAGGGTTAGGGTTAGGGTTAGGGTTAGGGTTAGGGTTAGGGTTAGGGTTAGGGTTAGGGTTAGGGTTAGGGTTAGGGTTAGGGTTAGGGTTAGGGTTAGGGTTAGGGTTAGGGTTAGGGTTAGGGTTAGGGTTAGGGTTAGGGTTAGGGTTAGGGTTAGGGTTAGGGTTAGGGTTAGGGTTAGGGTTAGGGTTAGGGTTAGGGTTAGGGTTAGGGTTAGGGTTAGGGTTAGGGTTAGGGTTAGGGTTAGGGTTAGGGTTAGGGTTAGGGTTAGGGTTAGGGTTAGGGTTAGGGTTAGGGTTAGGGTTAGGGTTAGGGTTAGGGTTAGGGTTAGGGTTAGGGTTAGGGTTAGGGTTAGGGTTAGGGTTAGGGTTAGGGTTAGGGTTAGGGTTAGGGTTAGGGTTAGGGTTAGGGTTAGGGTTAGGGTTAGGGTTAGGGTTAGGGTTAGGGTTAGGGTTAGGGTTAGGGTTAGGGTTAGGGTTAGGGTTAGGGTTAGGGTTAGGGTTAGGGTTAGGGTTAGGGTTAGGGTTAGGGTTAGGGTTAGGGTTAGGGTTAGGGTTAGGGTTAGGGTTAGGGTTAGGGTTAGGGTTAGGGTTAGGGTTAGGGTTAGGGTTAGGGTTAGGGTTAGGGTTAGGGTTAGGGTTAGGGTTAGGGTTAGGGTTAGGGTTAGGGTTAGGGTTAGGGTTAGGGTTAGGGTTAGGGTTAGGGTTAGGGTTAGGGTTAGGGTTAGGGTTAGGGTTAGGGTTAGGGTTAGGGTTAGGGTTAGGGTTAGGGTTAGGGTTAGGGTTAGGGTTAGGGTTAGGGTTAGGGTTAGGGTTAGGGTTAGGGTTAGGGTTAGGGTTAGGGTTAGGGTTAGGGTTAGGGTTAGGGTTAGGGTTAGGGTTAGGGTTAGGGTTAGGGTTAGGGTTAGGGTTAGGGTTAGGGTTAGGGTTAGGGTTAGGGTTAGGGTTAGGGTTAGGGTTAGGGTTAGGGTTAGGGTTAGGGTTAGGGTTAGGGTTAGGGTTAGGGTTAGGGTTAGGGTTAGGGTTAGGGTTAGGGTTAGGGTTAGGGTTAGGGTTAGGGTTAGGGTTAGGGTTAGGGTTAGGGTTAGGGTTAGGGTTAGGGTTAGGGTTAGGGTTAGGGTTAGGGTTAGGGTTAGGGTTAGGGTTAGGGTTAGGGTTAGGGTTAGGGTTAGGGTTAGGGTTAGGGTTAGGGTTAGGGTTAGGGTTAGGGTTAGGGTTAGGGTTAGGGTTAGGGTTAGGGTTAGGGTTAGGGTTAGGGTTAGGGTTAGGGTTAGGGTTAGGGTTAGGGTTAGGGTTAGGGTTAGGGTTTGGGTTAGGGTTAGGGTTAGGGTTAGGGTTAGGGTTAGGGTTAGGGTTAGGGTTAGGGTTAGGGTTAGGGTTAGGGTTAGGGTTAGGGTTAGGGTTAGGGTTAGGGTTAGGGTTAGGGTTAGGGTTAGGGTTAGGGTTAGGGTTAGGGTTAGGGTTAGGGTTAGGGTTAGGGTTAGGGTTAGGGTTAGGGTTAGGGTTAGGGTTAGGGTTAGGGTTAGGGTTAGGGTTAGGGTTAGGGTTAGGGTTAGGGTTAGGGTTAGGGTTAGGGTTAGGGTTAGGGTTAGGGTTAGGGTTAGGGTTAGGGTTAGGGTTAGGGTTAGGGTTAGGGTTAGGGTTAGGGTTAGGGTTAGGGTTAGGGTTAGGGTTAGGGTTAGGGTTAGGGTTAGGGTTAGGGTTAGGGTTAGGGTTAGGGTTAGGGTTAGGGTTAGGGTTAGGGTTAGGGTTAGGGTTAGGGTTAGGGTTAGGGTTAGGGTTAGGGTTAGGGTTAGGGTTAGGGTTAGGGTTAGGGTTAGGGTTAGGGTTAGGGTTAGGGTTAGGGTTAGGGTTAGGGTTAGGGTTAGGGTTAGGGTTAGGGTTAGGGTTAGGGTTAGGGTTAGGGTTAGGGTTAGGGTTAGGGTTAGGGTTAGGGTTAGGGTTAGGGTTAGGGTTAGGGTTAGGGTTAGGGTTAGGGTTAGGGTTAGGGTTAGGGTTAGGGTTAGGGTTAGGGTTAGGGTTAGGGTTAGGGTTAGGGTTAGGGTTAGGGTTAGGGTTAGGGTTAGGGTTAGGGTTAGGGTTAGGGTTAGGGTTAGGGTTAGGGTTAGGGTTAGGGTTAGGGTTAGGGTTAGGGTTAGGGTTAGGGTTAGGGTTAGGGTTAGGGTTAGGGTTAGGGTTAGGGTTAGGGTTAGGGTTAGGGTTAGGGTTAGGGTTAGGGTTAGGGTTAGGGTTAGGGTTAGGGTTAGGGTTAGGGTTAGGGTTAGGGTTAGGGTTAGGGTTAGGGTTAGGGTTAGGGTTAGGGTTAGGGTTAGGGTTAGGGTTAGGGTTAGGGTTAGGGTTAGGGTTAGGGTTAGGGTTAGGGTTAGGGTTAGGGTTAGGGTTAGGGTTAGGGTTAGGGTTAGGGTTAGGGTTAGGGTTAGGGTTAGGGTTAGGGTTAGGGTTAGGGTTAGGGTTAGGGTTAGGGTTAGGGTTAGGGTTAGGGTTAGGGTTAGGGTTAGGGTTAGGGTTAGGGTTAGGGTTAGGGTTAGGGTTAGGGTTAGGGTTAGGGTTAGGGTTAGGGTTAGGGTTAGGGTTAGGGTTAGGGTTAGGGTTAGGGTTAGGGTTAGGGTTAGGGTTAGGGTTAGGGTTAGGGTTAGGGTTAGGGTTAGGGTTAGGGTTAGGGTTAGGGTTAGGGTTAGGGTTAGGGTTAGGGTTAGGGTTAGGGTTAGGGTTAGGGTTAGGGTTAGGGTTAGGGTTAGGGTTAGGGTTAGGGTTAGGGTTAGGGTTAGGGTTAGGGTTAGGGTTAGGGTTAGGGTTAGGGTTAGGGTTAGGGTTAGGGTTAGGGTTAGGGTTAGGGTTAGGGTTAGGGTTAGGGTTAGGGTTAGGGTTAGGGTTAGGGTTAGGGTTAGGGTTAGGGTTAGGGTTAGGGTTAGGGTTAGGGTTAGGGTTAGGGTTAGGGTTAGGGTTAGGGTTAGGGTTAGGGTTAGGGTTAGGGTTAGGGTTAGGGTTAGGGTTAGGGTTAGGGTTAGGGTTAGGGTTAGGGTTAGGGTTAGGGTTAGGGTTAGGGTTAGGGTTAGGGTTAGGGTTAGGGTTAGGGTTAGGGTTAGGGTTAGGGTTAGGGTTAGGGTTAGGGTTAGGGTTAGGGTTAGGGTTAGGGTTAGGGTTAGGGTTAGGGTTAGGGTTAGGGTTAGGGTTAGGGTTAGGGTTAGGGTTAGGGTTAGGGTTAGGGTTAGGGTTAGGGTTAGGGTTAGGGTTAGGGTTAGGGTTAGGGTTAGGGTTAGGGTTAGGGTTAGGGTTAGGGTTAGGGTTAGGGTTAGGGTTAGGGTTAGGGTTAGGGTTAGGGTTAGGGTTAGGGTTAGGGTTAGGGTTAGGGTTAGGGTTAGGGTTAGGGTTAGGGTTAGGGTTAGGGTTAGGGTTAGGGTTAGGGTTAGGGTTAGGGTTAGGGTTAGGGTTAGGGTTAGGGTTAGGGTTAGGGTTAGGGTTAGGGTTAGGGTTAGGGTTAGGGTTAGGGTTAGGGTTAGGGTTAGGGTTAGGGTTAGGGTTAGGGTTAGGGTTAGGGTTAGGGTTAGGGTTAGGGTTAGGGTTAGGGTTAGGGTTAGGGTTAGGGTTAGGGTTAGGGTTAGGGTTAGGGTTAGGGTTAGGGTTAGGGTTAGGGTTAGGGTTAGGGTTAGGGTTAGGGTTAGGGTTAGGGTTAGGGTTAGGGTTAGGGTTAGGGTTAGGGTTAGGGTTAGGGTTAGGGTTAGGGTTAGGGTTAGGGTTAGGGTTAGGGTTAGGGTTAGGGTTAGGGTTAGGGTTAGGGTTAGGGTTAGGGTTAGGGTTAGGGTTAGGGTTAGGGTTAGGGTTAGGGTTAGGGTTAGGGTTAGGGTTAGGGTTAGGGTTAGGGTTAGGGTTAGGGTTAGGGTTAGGGTTAGGGTTAGGGTTAGGGTTAGGGTTAGGGTTAGGGTTAGGGTTAGGGTTAGGGTTAGGGTTAGGGTTAGGGTTAGGGTTAGGGTTAGGGTTAGGGTTAGGGTTAGGGTTAGGGTTAGGGTTAGGGTTAGGGTTAGGGTTAGGGTTAGGGTTAGGGTTAGGGTTAGGGTTAGGGTTAGGGTTAGGGTTAGGGTTAGGGTTAGGGTTAGGGTTAGGGTTAGGGTTAGGGTTAGGGTTAGGGTTAGGGTTAGGGTTAGGGTTAGGGTTAGGGTTAGGGTTAGGGTTAGGGTTAGGGTTAGGGTTAGGGTTAGGGTTAGGGTTAGGGTTAGGGTTAGGGTTAGGGTTAGGGTTAGGGTTAGGGTTAGGGTTAGGGTTAGGGTTAGGGTTAGGGTTAGGGTTAGGGTTAGGGTTAGGGTTAGGGTTAGGGTTAGGGTTAGGGTTAGGGTTAGGGTTAGGGTTAGGGTTAGGGTTAGGGTTAGGGTTAGGGTTAGGGTTAGGGTTAGGGTTAGGGTTAGGGTTAGGGTTAGGGTTAGGGTTAGGGTTAGGGTTAGGGTTAGGGTTAGGGTTAGGGTTAGGGTTAGGGTTAGGGTTAGGGTTAGGGTTAGGGTTAGGGTTAGGGTTAGGGTTAGGGTTAGGGTTAGGGTTAGGGTTAGGGTTAGGGTTAGGGTTAGGGTTAGGGTTAGGGTTAGGGTTAGGGTTAGGGTTAGGGTTAGGGTTAGGGTTAGGGTTAGGGTTAGGGTTAGGGTTAGGGTTAGGGTTAGGGTTAGGGTTAGGGTTAGGGTTAGGGTTAGGGTTAGGGTTAGGGTTAGGGTTAGGGTTAGGGTTAGGGTTAGGGTTAGGGTTAGGGTTAGGGTTAGGGTTAGGGTTAGGGTTAGGGTTAGGGTTAGGGTTAGGGTTAGGGTTAGGGTTAGGGTTAGGGTTAGGGTTAGGGTTAGGGTTAGGGTTAGGGTTAGGGTTAGGGTTAGGGTTAGGGTTAGGGTTAGGGTTAGGGTTAGGGTTAGGGTTAGGGTTAGGGTTAGGGTTAGGGTTAGGGTTAGGGTTAGGGTTAGGGTTAGGGTTAGGGTTAGGGTTAGGGTTAGGGTTAGGGTTAGGGTTAGGGTTAGGGTTAGGGTTAGGGTTAGGGTTAGGGTTAGGGTTAGGGTTAGGGTTAGGGTTAGGGTTAGGGTTAGGGTTAGGGTTAGGGTTAGGGTTAGGGTTAGGGTTAGGGTTAGGGTTAGGGTTAGGGTTAGGGTTAGGGTTAGGGTTAGGGTTAGGGTTAGGGTTAGGGTTAGGGTTAGGGTTAGGGTTAGGGTTAGGGTTAGGGTTAGGGTTAGGGTTAGGGTTAGGGTTAGGGTTAGGGTTAGGGTTAGGGTTAGGGTTAGGGTTAGGGTTAGGGTTAGGGTTAGGGTTAGGGTTAGGGTTAGGGTTAGGGTTAGGGTTAGGGTTAGGGTTAGGGTTAGGGTTAGGGTTAGGGTTAGGGTTAGGGTTAGGGTTAGGGTTAGGGTTAGGGTTAGGGTTAGGGTTAGGGTTAGGGTTAGGGTTAGGGTTAGGGTTAGGGTTAGGGTTAGGGTTAGGGTTAGGGTTAGGGTTAGGGTTAGGGTTAGGGTTAGGGTTAGGGTTAGGGTTAGGGTTAGGGTTAGGGTTAGGGTTAGGGTTAGGGTTAGGGTTAGGGTTAGGGTTAGGGTTAGGGTTAGGGTTAGGGTTAGGGTTAGGGTTAGGGTTAGGGTTAGGGTTAGGGTTAGGGTTAGGGTTAGGGTTAGGGTTAGGGTTAGGGTTAGGGTTAGGGTTAGGGTTAGGGTTAGGGTTAGGGTTAGGGTTAGGGTTAGGGTTAGGGTTAGGGTTAGGGTTAGGGTTAGGGTTAGGGTTAGGGTTAGGGTTAGGGTTAGGGTTAGGGTTAGGGTTAGGGTTAGGGTTAGGGTTAGGGTTAGGGTTAGGGTTAGGGTTAGGGTTAGGGTTAGGGTTAGGGTTAGGGTTAGGGTTAGGGTTAGGGTTAGGGTTAGGGTTAGGGTTAGGGTTAGGGTTAGGGTTAGGGTTAGGGTTAGGGTTAGGGTTAGGGTTAGGGTTAGGGTTAGGGTTAGGGTTAGGGTTAGGGTTAGGGTTAGGGTTAGGGTTAGGGTTAGGGTTAGGGTTAGGGTTAGGGTTAGGGTTAGGGTTAGGGTTAGGGTTAGGGTTAGGGTTAGGGTTAGGGTTAGGGTTAGGGTTAGGGTTAGGGTTAGGGTTAGGGTTAGGGTTAGGGTTAGGGTTAGGGTTAGGGTTAGGGTTAGGGTTAGGGTTAGGGTTAGGGTTAGGGTTAGGGTTAGGGTTAGGGTTAGGGTTAGGGTTAGGGTTAGGGTTAGGGTTAGGGTTAGGGTTAGGGTTAGGGTTAGGGTTAGGGTTAGGGTTAGGGTTAGGGTTAGGGTTAGGGTTAGGGTTAGGGTTAGGGTTAGGGTTAGGGTTAGGGTTAGGGTTAGGGTTAGGGTTAGGGTTAGGGTTAGGGTTAGGGTTAGGGTTAGGGTTAGGGTTAGGGTTAGGGTTAGGGTTAGGGTTAGGGTTAGGGTTAGGGTTAGGGTTAGGGTTAGGGTTAGGGTTAGGGTTAGGGTTAGGGTTAGGGTTAGGGTTAGGGTTAGGGTTAGGGTTAGGGTTAGGGTTAGGGTTAGGGTTAGGGTTAGGGTTAGGGTTAGGGTTAGGGTTAGGGTTAGGGTTAGGGTTAGGGTTAGGGTTAGGGTTAGGGTTAGGGTTAGGGTTAGGGTTAGGGTTAGGGTTAGGGTTAGGGTTAGGGTTAGGGTTAGGGTTAGGGTTAGGGTTAGGGTTAGGGTTAGGGTTAGGGTTAGGGTTAGGGTTAGGGTTAGGGTTAGGGTTAGGGTTAGGGTTAGGGTTAGGGTTAGGGTTAGGGTTAGGGTTAGGGTTAGGGTTAGGGTTAGGGTTAGGGTTAGGGTTAGGGTTAGGGTTAGGGTTAGGGTTAGGGTTAGGGTTAGGGTTAGGGTTAGGGTTAGGGTTAGGGTTAGGGTTAGGGTTAGGGTTAGGGTTAGGGTTAGGGTTAGGGTTAGGGTTAGGGTTAGGGTTAGGGTTAGGGTTAGGGTTAGGGTTAGGGTTAGGGTTAGGGTTAGGGTTAGGGTTAGGGTTAGGGTTAGGGTTAGGGTTAGGGTTAGGGTTAGGGTTAGGGTTAGGGTTAGGGTTAGGGTTAGGGTTAGGGTTAGGGTTAGGGTTAGGGTTAGGGTTAGGGTTAGGGTTAGGGTTAG
>NC_133062.1:2035000-2182500 GCF_048771995.1 Taeniopygia guttata
ATGCCCGGGGGAAGGTGTTAAGTGCCCCAGCTGAAAGTCGTTCCTCTAGTGTCTTTTTATAGTAAGCCTGCAGCTGTCCTTCTGATTTTTGCTTGGTGGTTCTCTGCCGTCCGTTGCCCTTATCAGGGTGGTGTCTTATCTCGTCCATTGTTCTCCCTCTGGCAGCTGCCCTGCCTGGCAGAGGGCGTCTCCCAGGTCCATTATCTCTGGCCTCTGCCTGGGCGTGGTGACTCATCTCAGGCTCCGTTCTCAAGCCCGCAGCTGCTCTCCTGGTGCGATGACACACTCCAGGCTCCTCACGTGTCTCCTCTGCTGGTTTTCTGGGCAGCAATCTCGTTTTATCACTAATCTGTTTAGCTGTTTTGGTGGTTATGTGCTCTGCAATAAGCTTATTAATAATTTTGTTTCCCTCGAACTGAGCCTCCAGTCTTATTAGTAATTCTTCCTCCTCCTTTGTCCAGCACCTTTTGTGAGCACCTCTATTTGATGTTTCTTTCGGTTGGGAAGCAACGATCCTTTCCTGATTTCTCACTGCCGGGTGTGCCAATCTCTTATGTTGTCCCAGGCCAATTTTGGTTGTAAAATCTCTGTTGCATACCTCACAGATCCACTCCCCAGCTGGGGCTTTCTCCGTCTCTGGACCCCTGCATTTTGGAAAATGACAAACAACACTGTGATAGTTACTATTTTCCTTTCCACATTTTGCACACCGAAAACAAACCCCCCTTTTCCCGTGTGACACTTTCAGATGTTCAATCAGATTCAACACAGAGTTTACCCGGGTACCACAGCAAGGACAAGGTGGATTTTTGTCAGGAACAGTCACCACCACTTTTTCCTCCCCAGTCTGTTCCCCATGTTTCCCAGGCGTTGGAGGAGATGTTTTTGGCGCGTCCTCGCTCTCCTTCTCGCTGCTCCCCTCTTCAGGTACAAACGGTTCACTGTCTCGTGGGAGGCTAGAATGTAAAGTTTCTCCCACACACGGTTGTGGTGCAAGTTGTTCATACACCTCAGGCAACCCGCTCAATCCCTCCCAATCCGCAGCAAAATGAACACACTCATACACATGCAAGTCCGATCTATAGAACTCTAAGTTCACCAGCAAAGCCGAATCATTTTCTGCCAAATTGGGGGGAAATTTAGATGGTAAAAATTGAGCCACCAGGTCTACCTGGTCGTTTTTGGATAACAGGTCAACCCGGTGCTTAGGAAATAAAGAAACCAAGTCAACCCACTGGGACTTAGACATGGGTCCTGGGTGGCTCCAGGACACCAGGTCTACCCAGTCGGAGCAGGAGGTCTGAGTGCCAACCGATACCCTCAGAAGGCATACCGGTAGCCACAGACCCCCCCGCCCAAAGTCGGATCCGGAATTTGCCAATGAATTGGGACCACGTTCGATGGCGAGAACGGAGTGGGTGGTCAGTCCACTTTCCGAACTCATTGCCCCTGCTGAAACCGGGGGGACAGGTTTCGGGCAAGAAGCCATGGGGCTTTTTACCAGAGAATTTGTTTCACCGAGTTTAGGCAGGAGTTACGTTGGACTGGTGAGTCCCAACGGCTCCGTACCTGGGGCAGAGATCGACTTAGTCACCCTTCGGAGGGCTACCAGTGGGACCACGAGGAGGTGCGATCTCTGCAGCGATGCCCAGTTGTAACTAGACCCTTAAGAGAGTCATAGTTACTCCCGCCGTTTACCCGCGCTTCATTGAATTTCTTCACTTTGACATTCAGAGCACTGGGCAGAAATCACATCGCGTCAACACCCGCCGCGGGCCTTCGCGATGCTTTGTTTTAATTAAACAGTCGGATTCCCCTGGTCCGCACCAGTTCTAAGCCGGCTGCTAGGCGCCAGCCGAGGCGGGGCACCGGCCTGGGGACCACCCCCAAGGACCCACCCCCGCGCGTGAACAGCTCGGCCGACGCGGGCCGCGGCCGGGCGCGCGCGCGCTGAGGCCGCCCAACCGCACGCCGCGGGGACCCCGCCGCCGGGGGAACCCGCCGGCGCGGCGCGCGGCGCGCGGGCGGCCGCCGCTGGGGCGCCGGCCACGGCAAGGCGGGGGGTGGGCGGAGGAGGGGGCGGGCGGCGCCCGCCGCAGCTGGGGCGATCCACGGGAAGGGCCCGGCGCGCGTCCAGAGTCGCCGCCGCGCGCGCGCGCGCCCTGGCGCCCGGGCGGGCCACGCGGAGTGCACTCACCCGCGCGCGGCGCCTCGTCCAGCCGCGGCGCGCGCCCAGCTCCACTTCGCGCCCCAGCCCGACCGACCCAGCCCTTAGAGCCAATCCTTATCCCGAAGTTACGGATCCGGCTTGCCGACTTCCCTTACCTACATTGTTCCAACATGCCAGAGGCTGTTCACCTTGGAGACCTGCTGCGGATATGGGTACGGCTCGGCGCGAGACTTACACCCTCTCCCCCGGATTTTCACGGGCCAGCGAGAGCTCACCGGACGCCGCCGGAACCGCGACGCTTTCCAAGGCGCGGGCCCCTCTCTCGGGGCGAACCCATTCCAGGGCGCCCGGCCCTTCACAAAGAAAAGAGAACTCTCCCCGGGGCTCCCGCCGGCTTCTCCGGGATCGGTTGCGTCACCGCACTGGGCGCCTCGCGGCGCCCGTCTCCGCCACTCCGGATTCGGGGATCTGAACCCGACTCCCTTTCGATCGGCTGAGGGCAACGGAGGCCATCGCCCGCCCCTTCGGAACAGCGCTCGCCTATCGCTTAGGACCGACTGACCCATGTTCAACTGCTGTTCACATGGAACCCTGCTCCACTTCGGCCTTCAAAGCTCTCGTTTGAATATTTGCTACTACCACCAAGATCTGCACCTGCAGCGGCTCCACCCGGGCCCGCGCCGCAGGCTTCGAGGCGCACCGCAGCGGCCCTCCTACTCGTCGCGGCCTAGTGATTTATTAAAATATGGATATTGATCTAGTATCGATATCCAACTGTGACGGACAAAAACTCTCTAACAGTTTAAAGTTAGAAAGTGTATGTTTATTCGACGCCGGGCAGCGTGCGGGATAGCTCCCAAATACACACCACACCTTCCAGGTGATTACAGAGTCTTTTTATCCATACAAGTATTGAATATACAAAATACAAATGCATATTCATCATTTTGGTACATCCCATTCCCCGCTTCGTATGCTAATCACTCCAAAAGCTATTAAGCATGCGTAGTTTGTCCCTTGAAATGGGTCGGTGGTCCCTTTTATGGGGAGGGGTCCCAAAATGAGGAAGTCAATGAAGTCTTCCTCGTTCTGACCTTTCTACCTTTTCGATGCGAGTATGACAAATGAACTCTTGGTAGAACTCCCATTCCTTGTCTTCAATTGGTTTCAGAACAGAGGAGGCCCACAATTGTCTTATGTTCCTAAAAGCTATTTATCAGTTTCTATATTCTTCATTATAAACCCAGCTAACTAAACATTGTGCTGACAAGCAATTAATTATTAATTAACTACTAACTCCTAACTTCATCAAGGCCTACTCATTTATTATTCTTATTTTAATTAACTCTAGTAAGGCTTATTTCTAACTAAAATCTTAGCTCCTCAAAATCTCTAAATGCCTTAAAGTTTACGTTTCATTCCCCACTTCTTCTTTGGAATGAGTAAATTCTTTTACTCAACATATAGACCTTTCTTCATCTGCCCAAGACGTGTCTAGTTTCTTTCAAAACTAAGCCATATGCTTTTGATAGTGAAGTTAGGGCTGTCATTCGTTGTATCATTTTCCAATTCCAAACAAGTATTACAACAGACAAAATCAAGCTTATACTAACTAAAATAAGCAACACAATAATAGGATGAATTAAAGTATTAAGTATGCCGGTTGCTGTTGGTGACCATCCAAAAAGCACATCCCACCAATGATGAGACAAGTGTTCTTCAAATCGTTTAAAAGCTCCTTTGATGGTCTCTGTGTCATGGTGTATAGTAATTAAAGTCTTTTTCCCTGCGTCTCTAATCTCTTTTAAAATTTCTCTCAGTTCCTGATGTTTTAACAATTGAGCAACTAAAGTCAAATTCATTCCTATGGGCACGGGCACTATGTCTTTTACAGTAATTAAATTGGCTTTTATATACTGGTGTGATACTACAGGTGCCTGATATGAGAAGTCACATCCCTCAATTTTAACAAAGTTACAGACACATAGATTGAACTGAGTCTCATTCATGCTTAGATTGTCTATCATTATGGTGGGGCATGCTGTTCTGAGACAGACACAACCTTGTCCTACATACACAAGCAAAGTTGTTTGGTTACCTGAATGCGTTTCAAAGTGGCAAATGCTTTGGTCCGTATTTAAACATGTATCTTTATTACTTTCTAATGTCCCCTCACATATGTACCCAAGTCGTCTCCTCATAGAACAGGGCTCTAGATTGATGGTTTGCCATTTTCCTCTGATTTCTCGCGCCCACGTTCTATGTTCAGGATATAACACAGTCCCCTCGTGGTTTAATCCTAGGGGCACTATAGGATGAATTAAGCTCACTGATGCATTATGTATTGTTAAGACAAAGGCTGTTACTTTACTTGTCATAGGGTTATAAGTGAAATTGACCAAAGTCCACCAAGCTTGTAGTTCCCTTTCTATATCAGATGCACTATCCCAAACAATTTTACGGAGTTCAGCAGGGAATATTCCCTCCCCACCTTCCCTGATCACTGCAGCAGCTACTGACTGCATCCATAGTTGTGCTTGGGTACACCCAAGAGCTAGTGAAACATTTTCGCTAGCTGTGCCTAATGCATTAATTATTAATTCATGGTCTCGTTCTTCAGTATTCTCTCATTCTGGTAATACTTTGGATAACTTCCAATGGTTGTCACCCAGTGCTAGTAGGGAAGATTGCAAAGGTTGCTGTAATTTAACTAAGTCGTTCCCTACTGTTGTTAGTTTATTCATCAGTACTTCTGAATCTATGGTATTTAGCACTCCTAGTCCAGTCCCTAGCAGCCCAGTGAGATCTCTTTTACTCTTAAAGTTGGAGGGCATTTGTTTTTGAAGCCAAGTGGCCCAATCCATGAAAGGATTTCTGAGAAATGGGGCGCACTCTTGCCGGACATCTGAAGCATGTACCTGTATTCCCATTTCTACTCGCTTCAGAGACCATTCCGGATTGACCAGCAGTCTTTGGATTCCCGTTTTCTTAATAGCATACGGCCCAATTTTAGTAATCGTAGGAGCTATAGGCTGCTCCTCTTCTTCTGGGATAAGTGGTTGTGGGGTAGTAATAGCTTTTTTTTTTGTATTGGAGGGGTAGTTCTAGTTCTGTTCTTATGATATTCAACACACACTTGAGTGATATTAAAATCAAGATCATACCCTCTTATTGCACATCCCTCTAGTTTTAGTCTAAATTCAGGACATTTACTCAAACATTTGTCACAGCATTCAGGGCTAATCCGAATGAGTTTCATGGGTGGTTGGTAAGCCTCATGGAACCCATCTTGCACAAATGCATAGTTACATCCCCAAACATTTCTCCCTTCCCACAAACGTGCATTTGTAACCTTTATAATCTCATTCAGGGCCCTACAAGAGTGGGGATCATAGGCCCTTCCTTGACACTGATATATTCCAGTTACGTTGTACTTGTGTGGTATTGTATTGGCTCCTGTTACAACTGTGACAATAGTGATAATAGTTACGACCTTCTCCATCATGTCTATAATTTCTATAGGTCCATTTATTCGCTGTTGCAGGTGAGCTTCAACTTCAGCTCGTTGTCACCTGGTGTCACTTTCCAGACTCCCTCAGGGACTTTCTTCACTCGGGAGTGATGGATCCAGGCTTTCTGTTCTTTGATCTTGATTGCAGTAAAGGTAGTGAGGAGCACTAGGTAGGGTCCTTCCCACTGTGGTTCCAGGCTTTTTTCTGCAAAAGACTTAACATATACATAATCCCCAGGTTGTACATCATGTACTGGCCCATCTAATTCTCTGGTCTGAGCTCCAGCCACATATTTTTCAATTTCCCTTAATTGTTTGTTCAGGGCTACTATATATCTATGTAGGGTTTCTTCCCCTACCTGTGTTGGTGTGATTCCTTCTTGTATTGCATATGGTCTCCCATATAATATTTCAAAGGGGCTCAATTTTTCTTTTGTTCTTGGTTTTGTCTGGATTCGCAATAATGCTAATGGGAGAGCTTGGGGCCAAGGTAGGTTTGCCTCTTGTCCCAACCTTACAATCTGTTGTTTAATCAAATGATTCATCTTCTCCACTTGGCCACTCGATTGAGGATGATATGGGGTACGTAACTCCCAATCTATCCCCAGGTGATGGCTAATTTGTTGCACAATTTTGGAGATAAAATGCAGCCCTCTATCTGAGGATATGGTGGCTGGAACTCCAAACCTTGGTATTATTTCTTGTAACAGTGCTTTGGTTACCTCTCATGCTTTAGCAGTCCTAGTAGAAAAGGCTCCTGGCCAACCCGAAAAGGTATCAGTCAATACTAGGAGATAACGATATCCCCCCCTTCCTAGGTAATTCTGTAAAATCGATTTGCCACTGCTGCCCAGGTCCACAACCTTTCCTAATTTGTCCAACTTTAGGCCTTGGGATGTTTTTAGGATTAGTTTGGAGGCAAAGGCTACACTGACGAGTTACTTGTATTATTGTGCCCTGTAATTTCCTAGCTATAATTTTTCTTTTCAGATGGTTATACAGGGCATCTATTCCCCAGTGTGTTTTTTCATGCTCCTTTTGCACTAATGACCACAACAAATAGGAGGGCACCACAAGTCTCCCTTCCTCTGTTATAGCCCATCCTTCTTGATTAAAATTCGCTTTTTCTGCCTTAATAAGTTTCTTATCCTTTTTATTGTACGCAGGCTTACCTTCAATAGAAATCTTTCCATCTGGGATTAATGTTGCTTCCACTGTCTCCTCAAATACCTCACCTTTGGCTGCGTCTTTTGCCTCTCTGTCCGCTAGCATATTCCCTTCTTCCAATTCAGAGCTCACTTTTTGGTGTGCCTTAATGTGCATGATGGCTACCTTCTCAGGTGGCTGCACTGCATCTAGTAGTATCTCTTGTGAATGTTTAATGTTCTTCCCTTGCGAATTCAACAGTCCTCTCTCTTTCCAAATGGCTCCATGTGCATGAACTACCCCAAATGCATACCTTGAGTCTGTGTAAATGTTAATCTCTCTTCCTTTTGCCAACTATAAGGCTCGAGTTAAGGCGATTATTTCGGCCTTCTGTGCAGAGGTGTTTGCTGATAACGGTCCAGACTCTATTACCTCTCTGCTTGTGGTAACCGCATACCCAGCATGCCTTTTCCCACTGATGACATAGCTGCTTCCATCAGTAAACCAAGTCTCAGCACCTTCGAGTGGGATGTCCTTCAGATCTGGATGGCTGGAGTAGGTGGCTTCAATGGTCTCCAGACAGTCATGGATCACTGGTTCTCCCATACCCCGCTGAGAAAGGAAGCTGGATTCACAATGTTAGTTACTACAATTTCAACATTATCCTGTTCTACTAGTATAGCTTGGTGTTACGGTGAGCTCCTGGACACCCTTTTGTCCCCCCTTTCCTAGGGCCTCTGTGGCTCTGATCATGATAACCCCTGAATCCTCCCTCCTGCCCCAATGGGGTTGGCGGGGAGCCAGGAGTGCCCACCCTGTCCAAAACCTATATAGACCCCTGAAACTTCCTGCTCTCTCTTTTTTGCCCCGCTCTCCATGGACACCACAGAATAAAGAGAGCTGTTCCAACACCCTGGGTAAGGAGCCTCTTCTGATTACCTTTCCCTCTCCATGCTATTTCCTCCCCTCACAGCTCCATATCTCTGAGCTAGTCGGATTCATTCGGGGGGCTGCGTGGAGGGGGGGAAAACCAATAGAAATAACAGTTGGCGCCCCAACGTGTGCTGCTCTGAGCCCACGAAGAAGCTGGACCCCCTATTTCGGTGGGAGTCGAAAGCTTTTGGGGACAGTCAACTGCCCTAGTACTCTGGCTGCCTTTAAAAGCTTTGAGTCACGGGGCACAGGAAGTACCCAGGAAGAGCCGACTGGAGAAGGAACCCCCAGAGAGGGTTTCACAGACGAATCCCGCAGTCACAGGCTTGGTAAATTCTCCGATGCGGCACCCGGGACCGCGCCTGGCGGGGAGACGTTACCATAAGGGACTGCGGGGGGCTGCTTGCAGGACAGTGAGCCAGGACCCGACTGCGAGTAAGCGGGAACCGGTGGGCTGCGCATACCCACGTTCCAGGGGGGAACAGGAACGGGAGGAGCGGGCTAAAGCCGCCCCGGCAGCGGCGGGACGAGCGCCCCTCCCCCTGTGCCCCCCCGCTCGGGTTTTCCACGGCGGGAAATTCGAATCATTCGTGCTGTGTTATTAGCTCTGGTGGAGACTAGAGCAGTGAAACAATTAAAAATCATGGGTACTAACATTTCACTGCAGCAGAAGAGTATACTAACACATCTTAGCAATAACTTAAACAATGTATCATTCCCTAAAAAGCTCCTCCTGCGTTTTGTGTGCTGGCTACAGACAGAAATACCAAATTTTACTGTGCAAGACCTGAATTCGCTTGCTTTTTGGACTCAAATTGGACACATATTAACTTTAAAAGTCGAAAATTGTGAACATAAAGTTTCTCGATTTATTCCGATATTTACAAGCACGGAAAAAAATTTTAGAAGCAGAAGAAAGCATGCAAACGCAGAAACACAGTTCTAACACTCCCTTTTCCCCTTCCTACCCACCTCCTCAATACCCCAGCCCTGAAAACCCCTCACCCACCCCTTATCTCCCTATAACACCTTGTTTTTCTGAGAGATACAGCCCGGAGTGTGTCTTAAAGAGCAGCGCGGGGTCTGAGAGGCACACGCGGCCAGATAATGGCGGCCGCCATGTGCTCGGACCGGCGCCGGCCGCTCCAACCCCCACTCCCCCTCCCACTCGCATTCCTTTGCCTCCCCCGCCCTCCGCCACCCCCTCTGCCCCCACCCCCTCCTCCCTCCCCTCCTCCGACGCCTGCTTATCTCCCATAGCAACACTCCACCCTCCTTATCAGTGCCAGCCCCCGTGTTGCCCCGGGAACAGGGGCGGGGCCGGCCCCTGCACAACTCCACGCCCCAGCACTGACAACAGCAGGGCGGAGACACGGCACAGCAGCCCCGCAGCTCAGAGCCGGGGCGGGGCCCGAGTCTGCACCGCGGAGCAGACAGCCCGAGAGGGGGGGGCCGAGCTGCCCCTCACCGGGGTGGGGGAGGCGCGGGGGGGACACAAGCCTGCCTCGATCAAGGACCCTATACCATCGGTAGCTCCTGTGGTTTATTTAGGGAGAAGGAATGGTACAAGAACATACCAACCTCTCCCATACAGGGACAAAACAGAAATCTGTAAGGTTCAGAGAGAATTTGGGAGATCGAGTGAGATTTTTAAGGGTCTGATGAGGGCAACCTTCAATTCAAATGACATGGTGCCAAAAGATATAACTGATTTGTTTAAATGTTTACTAACATCCTCTGAATATGAGATATGGGAAAGTAAGTGGAAATTGGCTTTGGAAACAGTGTTGCAAGAAATACAGCGTACACCCAGTGATGCCACCGACATGGATGGCCAGCCCCTTACAATACACCATTTGTGTGGGACAGGAGACATACAATGTCCAGAAAAACAAACCAGACTGTTATCTAGATCAGTTTTAGAAAAAATCTGTACTGCTGCAGAAAAGACACTGTATCAATTACCAAGCACTAAGGTTGAATGCAGTTATATTAATATCAAACAGTTTCCTTCTGAGAGTTTTTTGCAGTTTGTGGATCGTTTGAGAAGCCAAGTCGAAAAACAGGTGCAACACACCAGTGTGCAAACAGAGTTGATTAAAGAAATGGCCCAGAGGAATGCCAACGAGACCTGTCGTAGGATTCTTCTCAGCCTTCCTCTTGATCCAGCACCTACTCTTGGCCAGATGATCGAGGCCTGCGCTAAGAAAGCAGAGCTGCTTGATAGTCCTGTCAGTCATAGAGCACCAGCAGACTTACAGCCTGTTGCCACTGCTACATCAAACCCCAGGAAGCCACCCAGATCATCACAACAGCTGCAGCAAATCATCTGCCTGCGTTGCAAGAAACCAGGACACTTTGCCAGAAACTGTCCTCAGAACCAGAACCAGAGACAGATCAACAAACAAAAAAACTAGATGCACAGCGCGTGCCCACTGCTACGCGCAAAGATATAAATATAGTGGGACACAAATGTGATGATACCTCTCTCTTAACAAATAAGGGGGAGGGTGGATACTATGATGGGGGGAGAGAGAAAAATAAGAATGTAAAATGTATTACTAACAAGGTTTGGCAGCCACTGGGCCGGCCACGCTTAGTGACTGCCAAAGGATTTCATTTCAGAAACACTGATTGGAAAGTCATTGTGGTGGACCTATCAAAAAACCCTCAGGACCTGCAGGCGTATGATATGGAACTGGACAGTGAGTATTTTGTTATTGGGGACACAGCATACACACCTCCTGAGATCGAAATAGTTCCCATGACTACTAAGGGAAAAATATCCAGCCTTATGCTGTTGGCACGTTGCTTGCACCCTCCATTCTATTTAGAAAAGGGGCAACTTCTGGCACAAGCCATTCCCGTCCCAGTAGAAATCACAGTAGAAGGAAAATCTCCAGAAGTCTACTGGGCGGAAGTGGTAGGAGAGGACAAACCCTCCATGACATGCAACCTAGCACATGGGTCAGAATACCTTCATGTGGAAGGTGTTCTGGACACAGGTGCAGACATCACGGTGATACCCAAAACCATGTGGCCATCACACTGGGAATTGCAACCTGTGGCAGGCAAACTTCAGGGTATAGGAGGAACTACATTGGCAAAAATTTCTAAAAATGTAGTGCAAATTGAGGGACCTGACGGGAAATCAGCAAGTGTTCGCCCGTTTGTGGCAGACTATAAGGCTCCTCTGTGGGGGAGAGACACCATGTCCCAGTGGGGAGTCCAGTTAATCATTCCTAAGACACCCCAGGATTTTCGGGAGTCGCCACTGTGGAGCGCCATGCCCACAAGTTAAAGTGGTTGGATAACACCCCAAAGTGGGTAGCACAGTGGCCTTTGAGTAGAGAAAAACTCGAGGCGCTTGAAAAACTTGTGGAGGAGCAGGTAGCTCAAGGACACCTGCAAGAGACAGACAGCCCTTGGAATTTCCCAGTCTTTGTAATAAAGAAGCCTGGGAAGGACAAATGGAGATTGCTCCACGATCTCAGAGAGATAAACAAAATTGTGGATGACATGGGACCTCTCCAACCGGGGATGCCGAGCCCAGCTATGCTTCCCCAGGACTGGAAATTGGCTGTGTTAGATATAAAGGACTGCTTCTTCCAAATTCCATTGCACCCTGAAGATGCCCCGAGGTTTGCATTCTCAGTTCCTACTGTCAATAGAGAAGCCCCGATGAAACGCTACCACTGGAAAGTTTTGCCCCAAGGTTTAAAATCCAGCCCTTTCATATGCCAACAGTATGTAGCAGCACTGCTGTCTCCAGTACGTGCAGAGAGAAAGGATGCCATCATCCTACACTATATGGATAACGTGTTTGTGTGTGCTCCCAATGACTCTATACTCCAATACACGCTTGACCTAGTGATTAAAGTTTTAACCTCTGCTGGATTCAAATTGCAGGAAGACAAAGTTCAAAGAATGCCACCTTGGAGATACCTGGGCCTGGAAATCTCTGCAAGGACTATTGTCCCACAGAAATTGGAGATAAATTGCAACCCCAGAACACTAGCAGACCTCCACTCGCTGTGTGGGTCTCTAAATTGGGTAAGGCCCTGGCTAGGCCTCACAAATGAAGATCTGGAACCTCTTTTCAATTTATTGAAGGGGGAGAGGGAGCTGGCCTCCCCCAGGGAACTGACTCCAGAGGCAAAGACAGCAATCGAAAAGGTACAGAAGGCCTTGTCAGAAAGGCAGGCACATCGGTGTGACCCAAATCTGCCTTTCCAGTTCATTGTTCTAGGAAAGCTGCCACACCTGCATGGATTGATTTTCCAATGGATCAAGGGGCAGAAGGACCCACTCTTAATCATAGAATGGGTTTTCCTATCGTTCCAAAGATCCAAAACCATCACTAGGCCACAAGAGCTGATAGCAAAGCTGATTCAGAAGGCCAGGGTGAGGTTGTGTGAATTAGCAGGGTGTGACTTTGCATGTATTCACCTTCCAGTCAGGCTTTCTCAGGAGGGAAGGAACTCTCCTGAGAGGCTGACCAAAGGGATGTTTGAGCATTTGCTCCAGAGCAGTGCCAGTCTCCAGCTATCTCTGGACAGCTATAGGGGACAAATATCAGTCCATGCCCCGTCTCACAAGTTGTTCAATGAGGAATTCCACCTGATTCCTCAAGAGAAAAGGAGCCGGAGGGCGCTCAAGGCTCTCACAGTGTTCACTGATGCCTCTGGGGCTTCCCACAAGTCGGTGATGACTTGGAGAAATCCACAGACTCAGCATTGGGAAGCTGATGTTGAGCTTGTGGAGGGATCCCCCCAGGTGGCTGAACTGGCTGCAGTGGTGAGAGCTTTTGAGAGGTTTTCCGAGCCGTTCAACTTGGTGACAGACTCTGCCTATGTGGCAGGTATAGTGTCCAGGGCGGAGCAGGCTGTGCTCAGAGAAATAGAAAATGAACATCTCTTCAGGTTACTCTCAAGGCTAATTTATTTAATCTCACACCGAGAACATCCATTCTTTGTGATGCATGTGAGGTCACACACTGATTTGCCAGGTGAGATTGCAGAGGGGAACCGAAAAGCAGACTCCTTCGCTGCACCAGTTGAAAAGGCAAGTCTCCCTGATGTTTTCCAACAGGCAAAGCTGAGTCACGAGCATTACCACCAGAACGTGCCAGGTTTGATTCGACAGTTCCAGCTTACACGGAGTCAGGCCCGAGCCATTGTGACCAACTGTCCTAATTGCCAGCTCCAGGCGGTGCCATCCTTAGGCATGGGGGTAAACCCCAGAGGCCTTGGCAGCTCTGAGGTATGGCAGACAGACATCACACACATTCAGAGTTTTGGTCGCCTTGAATGCGTTCATGTAAGCGTGGACACATTCTCAGGTGCAGTGTATGCCTCTGCTCATATAGGACAAAAGGCTGCACATGTCAAACAACACCTAGTACAAGCATTTTCAGTATTGGGGGTGCCAAAAGCGATCAAAACAGATAATGGCCCAGCGTATGTATCCAAGGAGTTCCTGGAATTTCTCCAGCAGTGGGGAGTGGAACATAAGACTGGCATTGCCCACTCCCCCACAGGTCAAGCTGTAGTCGAGCGTGCACACCAGACGCTCAAGCAGGTATTGAAAAAACAAAACAGCTCAGCTCCATGGATGTCTCCACGAGAGAAGCTCTGTAAAGCTATGTTTACTATCAATTTTCTGAATTGTTCATTCGAAAATATGAGTCCACCGGTTGTGCGTCACTTTAACAGTGGCAAGCAGTTTAAATTGTCTCAGCATCCACCGGTGTTGATTAGGGATCCAGAAACTTGGGAAACCAAGGGTCCCTATGAACTTGTAACCTGGGGTCGTGGCTATGCGTGTGTAGCTACTCCCTCAGGCCCTCGGTGGATTCCCCAGAAGTGGGTGAAACCTTTTTTCCCCAAGAATCCAGGTCAAGCAGAAGGGGACAAGAAGCAAGTATCTGATGCTTCAAAGAGAAGACGCCGCCGGATGGGAGAAGAAGAAAGTTCCTAGGCAGGAATTCCTTCCGGCAGAAATAGAAGCTTTAACATGTTCTTAAAATGTTTGTTCTTCCCTTTTAGAGAAAACCTACCTTCCACTCAACCCTGTGATGAACCCCATGCAAGTTGTCATCCAGCAAATGCTGAAGAGAATGTTCAAGGGATGGGGATTCACGGGGTGGTGGACATCTGTAGTTAGATCAATTTTGTTAGTCTTTGTTATTCTGTTCTTTGTAACCCTAGCGTTCGGGATCCTGCGTCACTTGATTTTCAAAGCTATCAAGGGTCTCATACCTTCTACCTCAGAGGTCAACCACATAGAGTTGGCTAACCTGAGGAGGCCTGACCATGCCACCAACATGGGGTGGTGGGAAACCCATACTCGGGGTTGAATTGAGCCCAGTGAATTCCTGTAACCTTGTTTAACAAATAAGGGGGAAGTGTTACGGTGAGCTCCTGGACACCCTTTTGTCCCCCCTTTCCTAGGGCCTCTGTGGCTCTGATCATGATAACCCCTGAATCCTCCCTCCTGCCCCAATGGGGTTGGCGGGGAGCCAGGAGTGCCCACCCTGTCCAAAACCTATATAGACCCCTGAAACTTCCTGCTCTCTCTTTTTTGCCCCGCTCTCCATGGACACCACAGAATAAAGAGAGCTGTTCCAACACCCTGGGTAAGGAGCCTCTTCTGATTACCTTTCCCTCTCCATGCTATTTCCTCCCCTCACAGCCCCATATCTCTGAGCTAGTCGGATTCATTCGGGGGGCTGCGTGGAGGGGGGAAAACCAATAGAAATAACAGCTTGGTACTTCAGAAACCTCTGTGGAGAGAGCACATGTCCCCCTTTTGCCTCAAGGACTGCAGACACTGTGTGAGATACTAACACAGTCATCTTCTGGCCCAGGGTGAATTTGCGTGCTTCTTGGATGTTCACTGCCACTGCTGCAACGGCTCTGAGACACCCTGGCCATCCTTTAGCTGCCGTATCCAGCTGTTTGGAGAGATAAGCCACTGCTCTCCGGTACGGGCCTAAGTTCTGTGCTAGTATTCCCAAGGCGATCCCTTGTTTTTCGTGGGAAAACAGGAAAAATGGTTTACTCACGTCTGGAAGTCCCAAGGCTGGAGCTGACATAGGGGCCTCCTTTAGCTGGTCGAAGGCTTGGGTTGCTTCTTTTGTCCACTGGAGATCTCTGCTCTCTTCTGTGATCAGGGCATACAGAGGTTTAACAAGTAACCCATAGTTATAAATCCATCGTCTGCACCACCCTGTCATGCCTAAAAAGGTTCTCAGTTCTTTCACTGTCTGAGGTCTCGGGGTCTGACATATTGCTTCTTTGCGATCTTGGCCCAAGGTCCTTTGTCCAGCGCTCACTTCATAACCCAGGTAAATGACTGTTTGCCTCACCATCTGGGCTTTCTTCTGGGATACTCGATACCCCTGCAGGCCCAAAAAGTTTAGAAGGCTTACCATCCAATCCACGCATGTTTCCTGGGTCTGGGTGGCTATCAGGAGATCATCCACGTACTGAAGCAACTGTCCTTCTCCTGGTGGAGGTTCCCAAGATTCTAAATCCTTGGCAAGTTGTTCCCCAAATATAGTAGGAGAGTTCTTGTATCCCTGTGGTAATACACACCATGTGAGCTGGTTCCTCCGTCCAGTTTTGGGGTTCTCCCATTCAAATGTGAAAATTTTCTGGCTGGCTTCATGGAGAGGGAGGCAAAAGAAAGCATCCTTTAAATCTAAAACGGTAAACCATGTTAGTTCAGGTGTTAAACGAGTTAACAAGGTATAAGTGTTAGCAACTACTGGGTACAAGTCTTCAGTTACCCTGTTAATAGCCCTTAAATCTTGTACTAACCTGTATGACCCATTAGGCTTCTTTACTGGCAAAATGGGGGTATTAAAATCAGATTGACACTCTTTTAACAGTCCTATTTGCAAAAAATTTTCTATAATTGGGCTAATCCCTTCCCTATCTTCTTTCTTCAGGGGGTATTGTTTAACCTCACTGCCCGTTCCCCCTCCTTAAGCTTGATTTGTATAGGTACTGCATTCTTTGCTCTCCCTGGTATATTAGAAGCCCATACCCCAGGGAATACTTGATCCATTATTTTCCTGAAGTTTTTCTCTTCTTCACTTACAGGTTCAAGTTCTTTGGTTATTAACATTAGGCTCAACAACTCCACGTATTGTTGGTCCTTTACCTCCAAGTTAATGTCTCCATTTTTAAATATTATTTTTGCATCCAGCTGCTCTAGCAGATCCCTGCCTAAAAGTGCAGATGGAGCATTAGGCATATATAAAAACCGGTGAATTCCCCATTGCTTTCCCAATTTATATTTTAACGGTTTGCAAAAATATGCTCTTTCAGATTGGCCAGTAGCCCCTTTTACCATAACATAATCATTTGTTAAAGGTATTAGGGCCTTATTTAATACTGAAAATGTTGCCCCTGTGTCTACTAAAAATTCCACTTCCTTTTCTTTATTCCCTAGTTTAACTATAACCAGAGGGTGCCCTAGGGTAGGGCCCTCCGGTCCTCCTCAGTCCTCCTTCGCATGAGCAACCACTCTTTCTCCCCCCCGATCGCTTTTTCTCTGTTCGTCACCTCTTCTTCGTTCTGGGCACTGGTTCTTCCAGTGTCCAAATTTCCTGCAAAATGCATATTGATCTTTTCCCAGTTGGGGTAGTCCTTGTCTTGGCAGGTCTTGCTCACATTTTTCCTTTCCTTCCTCCCTTGCTACTGCTCCTAATTTCTTCATCCCTTGTTTATATCCTTCCTCCCGGTTACTAAAGACTCTCCATGCTTCATCTAATAGAGTCTTCAAGTCTCGGCTATTTGGGCCCCGGATCTTCTGAAGTTTCTGCCTGATATCTCCTGTGGATTGTCCTAAAAACAAATTTATTAGTTGTTGTATTCTTTCCTCTGATCCAGGGTCCAGAGTGGTGTATCGCCACATCGCGTCTCGTAGGTGTTCTAAAAAATCAGAGGGTGTTTCAGAGGGACCTTGTTTAACAGCATATAAAGCTGACCAGTTTATGGTCTTAGGAATTGCTCGTTCTAGTCCTTTCACTATAAAGTCGTGATATCTCTTAAGCTGTGCTAATTCATCAGGTTCATTGGGATCCAACATCGGGTCCTGAAGAGGAAATACATCTTTAATATCCTCTTGTGTTGATACGCAAGCATCCTCAGCTAAGTCCTTGGATACCTTTAAAACCAACTGCTTCTCTGTTTCTGTTAAAGCATCAAGTAGTAACTGCATGTCTGCCTAATCAGGTAAATGCTGCTTAACCATAAATTTAACCTTTTGGCAACGCCTATCGGGTCATTTCGATAACCCTTAGCAGTCTTTTCCCAAGCCCCTAAATCCATTGAGAAAAAGGGGACCTTAATTATCCTTGGCTCCCCATCAGAGGCTATAGCTTGCCTTAAGGGTGCTTGTATGACTCCTTTAGTTTGCTTTCTAGTTGTTTGTGGGGTTGGGTTCATTCTGGTTTGCCTTCTGGTCCTTGACACTATTGGACCTTGTGGGGAAGGCTTGGGACTTGGTTCAGATTCATCCCATTCACTATCACTACTGGGCAATGGTGGATAAAACCTCGAGGGTTCCCCTGATCTAGGAGTTGGTGGGGAAACTCTTGCTTTAATTACTGTTTTTTCCAGGGTAGACGAACCAGAGGATAGGTTAGGGGAGGCTGAAGTTGGTGAGGGTTCTGATTTCACTCGTTCCCCCACCGTCTCTTCTACTCCCCTCCCTTCCTGGTTTCTAGGTGGTGGTAAAAGTGCCTCTGCTGTCCCTTGTTCTAAGATCTCTGTTGCATGTACTTTACTTGGGTGTGAGCATCTTTGATTTATTGAACATGTGCTGCAACACCGTTTGAGCTTTTCCTTGTTAGCCTTATTATCCTTTTCAAGAGCCAGTACCAGTGGGTCAGACGGTGGCCTAATCCCACAATCCCTTTGCCACTCAGGGTGATTTCGAAGACTGAAAAACATATCAGCATAAGTTACTTCTTGCCACTTTTGTTCACGCCTAAGGAAAAGCATTAACTGTAATAAAGTCTCATAGTCTAAAGTACCATTTGCTGGCCATTTCAACCCCCCATCAAGTTTATAGAGTGGCCACCACTGTGTAGAAAATTTAACAAGTTCCCTTTTAGTTTCACTACCACCATAGCCCACCAGTGCTTTCCAGTGTGTTAAGATACACCCTAAAGGGGTTCCCCTGGGAATCGCTTTGCTCTCACTTGCCCCCATGTTCAGGTTTTTTTCTTTTCAAAACGTCTTTTGATCTTATCCCAGTTCTTAAGCTTTACCTGGTATTCTTCTGGTACAAAAATATGCCGGCCACACTCAACTCTAAGTATTTCCCCTGGTTTCTTCAAAGTTCCTGAAACTCCGTTTTCCAACAATTCAAATATTTTATTGCTACCAGGAACCTCTTGACCAGTCACCAACAAAACGTGTATAACTTTCTGGGTAGCCTCTTGTTCTTTTGAACGACAAAAAGTACAAATTCCAGTCTTAGGTATTAGCCACCTGTACCCTTTTCGGACCCACAAACCCTGACAGACTGCACACTGAAATACAATCCACGGATTACAATAACAATCTTTATTTGGGCAGGGGAATACTCTTGAACCAGGCTTTCGGTTCCTGTTTCTCCCGGTCCTGCTCATATAGCTATGCTAGCAAACAAAAGGGATAAAACAATTTGGTAGTTCTCCCTTCAAAACAAGGTTCAGAGCAGCAGCTGTTAAGGAAAAATTTGTTATACAAAAGAAAAAGGGAAAAAGAAAAAAACAAAGAAAAAACAACAAAAAAACCACTTAAATTGCAAGTTATTAATCACTCATTAAATCCTCTGTTATGTTTTGCTCTGGGTATATTACTGTTAAAATTCGTTTAAAACCTGTAAGCAACCTTTCATACACTGTAGCAAGTTTGCAGCTAAAAGCCAAGCGTATCTCCTGTCGCACTGTAAACAAAGGACAAATGGAAATCTTACAAACTGTCAGTCCAGTTTCGACCAAAATTTCGTGACTCCACACTACACTGAGAGCTGTGTGAACCGCTACTATAGCCTGTTCTAAAAATTTTCGGATTGCTGACTAAATTTCTCTCACCCTTTGATTGAAAATATTACAAAATGCAAAGTTCAGCTGCGTATTCACAGCTGCAAAACCGGGTTTCTCTTTTTCCAGGAGGACCTAAATTCTAATAGTTTAGGCTCACAAAAAAACACCCTGGGGTTTTTCACAACCCCGAACACATTCAACAAATGTTCTAACAAGGTCTTGCTAAAATCACACAAACTTCAGTCAAAACACAACACAAATCTTTCAACAAGGAGTGGAGAGGAGGGAGAAATAAACTACTAGCAAACACTCACTCGCTAAACCTGGGGTTTTCCAGGCAGTTGAAAAATGTATCCTGAGGTCACAGAGCCTGAATTCTCCTCTAGTTATCTGGGAGACAAATGACCTCTTAATCACCAGGACTATCTTAAAAGTAGTTTAGGCTTTTCACTTCACCCACTAGCTATAAAACAAAAATTCAACTTACAAAGCTTTTCATCCAACAACATATCAAATAAAATTTTCACAGCCAAAAGCACACGCTGCCCAAATTCACACAAATACACACAATCTAAGCACCATACAAATACTTTAAATCAGTCTGCACTCCCAAAGGTCAGTATTTCTTTGCAAAGCAAATAACAATTTCACAAACTTCTTACAACTTCAAGTTCACAAAGCTCCTAAAAACACTTACAAAAATTAATAACACACGCCAAATCACACAAATGATAATGCTCACAGCATTAACTCTTACAGACCACAACAAATACAATGCTCAAATAGTTTTCCACAGCCTAAACACACAAAATCACAAACTCACTAAACAAAGACGGATCCGGTTACAATACACACATACAGCGCTTGGGGCAACAACTCAAATTGTCACAAGCAGGACCCTTCGCGTCCCAAAATTCAGACTAACCACCCAAATTATAGATTACTAAGGTGCACCTTCCAAATTACAAACTGAGATCAGAGCCACCCCTGCTCCAATCCAAATCCACAGCACCACAGCCGCTGCCTCCTCTACGAGACACAGACTGCTAAACCTCTGGTACTGATGCCTCCTCTACGAGACACAGACTAAAAAACGTCTGGTGCTGCTGCCTCCTCTACGAGACACAGACTACCAACCTCGGATACGAGACGTCTCTCGTGTCTTTTTAACTGCCTTTATAATAAGGTACCTTCCCCCAAATAGAAACATACCTCTTGTCCGTAGTCTAGCAGGTTCTGGTCTTTCCCCGCGTAGTCAGCGAGATCGCAGGATCCCTCTTCCCAGAAATTTCTGGGTGGGCGCCCAGAAGGGTCCTGGACCCCACTGGCCCCACGGCCAGAGAGAGCAGTCCTCCTGGCTGGCTCGCCAAAATGATTTATTAAAAAAAATATGGATATTGATCTAGTGTCGATATCCAACTGTGACGGACAAAAACTCTCTAACAGTTTAAAGTTAGAAAGTGTATGTTTATTCGACGCCGGGCAGCGTGCGGGATAGCTCCCAAATACACACCGCACCTTCCAGGTGATTACAGAGTCTTTTTATCCATACAAGTATTGAATACACAAAGTACAAATACATATTCATCATTTTAGTACATCCCATTCCCCGCTTCATATGCTAATCACTCCAAAAGCTATTAAGCATGCGTAGTTTGTCCCTTGAAATGGGTCAGTGGTCCCTTTCATGGGGAGGGGTCCCAAAATGAGGAAGTAAATGAAGTCTTCCTCGTTCTGACCTTTCTACCTTTTCAATGCAAGTATGACAAATGAACTCTTGGTAGAACTCCCATTCCTTGACTTCAATTGGTTTCAGAACAGAGGAGGCCCACAATTGTCTTATGTTCCTAAAAGCTATTTATCAGTTTCTATATTCTTCATTATAAACCCAGCTAACTAAACATTGTGCTGACAAGCAATTAATTATTAGTTAACTACTAACTCCTAACTTCATCAAGGCCTACTCATTTATTATTCTTATTTTAATTAACTCTAGTAAGACTTATTTCTCTTAGCTCCTCAAAATCTCTAAATGCCTTAAAGTTTACGTTTCAAGATGAGCAAGTGCTACAGTTGTGCCTGGAAGGCACCTGCAACAGAGAGGCCTCGGGAAGGCTACAGGGCAGTAAGTCTTGCAGTCTGTCTTCGAGGGCACAGCAAGAGAGAAGTCTCAGAAAAGAAAGAGGACAGCAAGTCCCGCAGTCCGTCCTCAAAGGCACTGGCGGCAGGGATGGCAGATGCTTTGGAAATGCTCCGGGCCACTGAATCCTGCAGTCCGGCCTCAACGTCAACTGCCCAGGGAATGCCTTGGAAAAGCTCCGGGTCAGCAAGGAAGGGGTTGGCTGTGTGGGGGCTCCGCACAGCACCGCTCTGTCCCGTCCTGTCCTGTTGGGTGCACCGAGCACTGTGGCATGGCCGTGTTGCTGCCAGCACGTATGTCAGGATGTGTCACAAAGGGTCACCCTTGTACACTCTGGCCCTTTCCATCCCACAGTGACCACAGTGTCACAAAGAGCCCAAGGACACACATCCACGTGCCCTGGGGACACACCCACTCCACCCAAACTGCTCCAGCTTGCGAGGAAGACCTTCCCCCAAGTGGTGAAGACACCACCCAAGGGGTGAAGTTCCAACAGGAACTTTAGGAACGGCCCAAACAACAAGCAGCTGCTCCTCTGCTCTGCCTGCTCAGGGCTGCAGAAGGAGCCCTCACAGCTGCTACAGAGCCGAAGCAGGAAGGACACCTGGAGCTTCTACAGAAGCTGCCATGGCCTCTTTGGGACCAGTTCCAGTGCTGGAAGGCCCTCATACATGAAGGTCTGTGACACAGACACGGGACATGTGGGCCAGAGCACGAATGCTGCTCTGACTCCTGGCGAGCACTGACATCAGCAGGTGTGGCAGAGTCCCTGCCAAAGGAGACCAGCCACCCCAAGCTCTGCCAGTGCTGGTGCCTGTCAGCTGCCACAGAGACCTGTGGCCCCGGGGGACTTGTGTGCCAGAGGACAGCCAAAGCCAACGTGCCTTGGTGTCTATGGGATCCTTTCTGCAGGTGGCTGCAGGCAGGAGCACCTGGAGCAGCACTTGGTAGCCAAACTTGGTAGCTGTCAAAAGCTGTTGCTCCTTCCTAGAATGATTTTTGCTTGGAAGTGATAATCTGCAGCACAAAAACACCATCCACTGTTGACTTCCAGAGGACAATGACATTCTTACAGAGATACTGTCAAGTTCCCTTGTGTCCTTCTGTTTTTCTTGCTTTCTGGGAAAGAACATCAGCCCAGCATCTGATGCCCAATGCTCCGGTTGCTGCCTGGCTGGCTGTGGCCAGCAGCTCATGTCCAAAGACAAGCGGGTGCTGCCTTCTGGGCAAGGGAATGGACAGGCACGAGCAGAGAATTTCCCTGGTGAAGCTGGGAGGAACCTGGGGAAGTGCAGAAGACTGGGATAACGCTGGCATGAGAGAAGCCGTTCTGTGTCCCTGATGACGGGGCCAGCAGTGTGAAGGAAGAGCCAAGAGAAGCACTGGAAGCAGACACATCCTGCCGCTTTCTGCTGTTCCACGGACACGGAACACACTTGTTCCCACCGCTCCAGAAGACTTGAAGCAGGAAGAAAAACATTCAGCAGGACCACCAAAGGCCAAGGGGCTTCTGGCCACTTTCCCTTGCCCACCGCATACTTGGGCAACTTGCCGAGTGCAAGCGCCCTTTTTCCCCTCCTCCCCATTGGCCTGAAGAATCTGGGCACCAAGAGAAAGCTCCTGGACCTCCGGGTATGACAACAGCAATTTATTAATGCTACCCTGGGGTGAAAGGAAGTGCTTTCAGAAGGGGTTGGTCCCCGCAGGCTCAGGTGGCCCCAGCAGACGCAGCCTGGCGGATCAGTTCTCCACAGCGCTGCAGCAGGACAGCCAGCCCCGGCGACACGGGAAAGACCGTGACTTCCAGAGCTGGCGGAGTTGATCTTGCACATTCTGGAGTCGGGAGGAGGGAATGGCCTGCACAGCTAAATTGATGTAATGAGTTTGAAGGGCCAGGCATGAGATGGCAGGGCTGGCGTCATTTGCCATGTCCTGAAGGGCTGCGAGAGAGAGGAACAGAGCCACCGTCAGAGCCTGTGTCTGCAGAAATATGGGGACACCCTCCTGCCACGTCCATGCCAGGCAGCTCTTGCCATGGCCTGGAGGAAGCAGGAGACAAGAAGGGCGAGCTGGAAGGTGCTGGCCACGAATCTGCCACAGGCCCCCGAAAGGTCTGTGTGCTCAGCCCACGCTGCCCTTGGTGCACCGCTGGCCAGGGAAGGCAGCTGCCAGCGGCAGCCCCCGCTGAGAGCCCGCTGGCCTCACTCACCCCTGCAGAGGATCCGGAACTCTTGCTGCTGTCCTCTCAGGCAGCGCCCGGCGATCCCTTGGGAACAGAGAGCGTGAGCTGGCTGGAGAGCCACAGCTGCCGCCCACGGGCGCTGCCAGCCCTGAGGCCACACGGCCTCCTGGCCCGGCAGGGCTCAGCCCGGGCCCCTGCCGCATCCTGCCGCCCAAGGGCACGGCTGCCAGAGGGCGGTGGCAGCGCCGAGGCCAGGCGGGGCTCCAGATGGCCGCGCTGGGATGCTGCTGCCGGGGCAGCAGGCGGGGCTGGGGCCGAGCTGCGGCGGGGCGGGGAAGGAGCCGGGCTGCTGGCTCACCCATGAACCTGACGGCCGCCTCTCGCAGGGGCTCCTGTGGGCTCTGCAGGTAGGGCAGGGCCCGGCGCAGGTGCTCGGCCGCTCGGCTCCTGTCCTCTGCCAGCTGGAGAGAGCAGCAGGCACAAAGGGAAGGGTTGGTGTGGGCCCTGCCCCTCGGCCGGGCGCTCCCTAGGCCGGGCGCCGCTCCCCCTGCCCGCACAGCCCCGAGGCCCGGCCAGCAGCCGCAGGCGCCGGGCTCCGCAGGGAGCAGAGGGCCCGGCGAGCCGCGGTGCCGCCCCGCGGCAGAGCCCGGCTGCCTCGGGGCTCCCTCAGCGCCGGGCTTGGGGCCAGAGGAGCCTGGAGCAGAGCCCGGGTGGCCCCGGGAAGGCAGCGGCGTGTGGGGCGCCGGCCGGTGCCCCTGCGTGCATCACTGGGCAGGGGCTGCAGCTGCCAGCCCCACAGACTGGGCACCGTGGGCAGGCGGCTTCTCCAGGCTGGGGCTGGGGCTTCTGGGCTGTCCTTACCAAGCGCTCGGCAAAGCTCCACATCTGATCTGTGTTCACCAGGTGCTGAAGATCCCTTCTCTTCAGGAACCTTACTGCAGAAAGCAGCGTTTCCCGAGAGGCCTGCAGAGCGGCAGAGAGCCGGAGATGGCACCGCAGCCCAGGGCACAGGAGCCGCGTCCCTGTGCCAAGGCCAGGAGGGAGCTGGAGCCCATGAGGAGGAGCCAGGCTGTGGGGAGACAGCTGAGCCCCCTGCCATGGGGACCCCGGCGCCCAGGAGCCCTCACCTGTGCCACACCCCAGTTCTCATCGTGGCAGTTGAAGAAGAGTGGGAGCAGGCTCTGCCTCACATGCTTCTTCAGGGGCTTTTTTCCCTTGGCCACCACCAAGTTCATCACCTCTTGGAAGAGGCGAACGGAGAGCAGCTTCACAAGGCTGTTGTCCTTTGGAAAGGAAGCAAAACCCCTCCACATCAGCTGCTTCAGGCCCCCCTGTGCACAGGCCCAAGGCACCGGGCTTCCAGGCGGCGCCCGGGTGCCCATGGCTGGAGGCACAGAGCTTTACATTGTCGAAGAGTTGCCAGAGCGCCTCAGCCAGCTGCAGGGCGATGGGGCTGGCTATTGCTATCTCTTTGTTGAAGAGCAGAGAGCTGAGAACAACGACGGTCATCTCAACAATGTCTTCATCCACGGCCCGCAGGAGGTTGCCAAGGCTTTCAATCAGGCTGTACATTCTTTGGTTCTTTGTGGAAAACAAGGCTGGGCAACCCGACACTGCTGCTGCTGCTGCAGGGCTCAGAGGCCGAAGGCCTGTCCCAGAGCACTCAGGCAGCTGAACAGTGACCCTGGAGAGCTGGGAGCAGCTGCCACAGCTCCCAAAGCCCAGCCAAGCCCAAGGGGCTGCTTTCCCCAGCCCCACGCTGCCAGCACAGCTTCAGCTGCTGCCTCCTTCTCACCATCGAGGGGTCCTGGCTGAGCACCACGAGGCCTCTGAGCGCCACGCGACGCATCTCTCTGGACCGTCTCCTCAGGTGCCTTGTCATGATCTGCAGGACCTTTTCACCGCATTCACTCAAGTCCAGGCAGTCCAGGACCTGAAAGGCACAGAGCAGTGACAGGAGTGCCCAGCTGGCAGGAGCTCAGAACCGCACAGGGCTGAGCCAAGGCGGCAGCACAGGGCACCATCCCAGGCAGCTGCGGCTACCAGAGGGCAGAGGCGTGGGAGGCAGCTGAGCGAGGCAGCGCTGGCCATCGGGCTCACCTCCACCAGGAATGTCAGGGCGGGCAGTTCCCAGTCTGAAATGTCTTGGCTGAGTAAGTCAAAGAGGCAGGATGCGATCCTGCAGTGCCAGATGATGGAGACACGGCGCATCTCCCTGGGGGGGAGAAAAAAGCACCATTGCTCCTGAGCTGAGTGGCCAAACCTCTCCCAGGGCTGACTCACAGAGGTCTGGTCATCTCCCAAGCACTCCCGAGCACGGGTGCTTTGGGAGGCAGCTGCTCCAGGGCACCCTCCTCTCCCAGCCTTTTCAAATCTGCTCATCCCTCCCTTGGGGACAAGGCCCTGCCACCCGTGAGCACAGGGACTGCGTGGGGTGATCTGGGCACAAAGGAGAGGGGCGGTGGGGAGAATGAGGTCTCACCTGGCCAGCAGACCCACTGCATAGTGGTGGGTGTGGGCACAGAGCAGCATGTTCCAGGCACACCTGCGTTCCATTGCTAGCACCACGTCATCGTACTCCATTTGGCAGAGCAGGGCCTTCAGGGTCTGCAGTGCAAAGCTGTGTGCAGAGCAAAGCCCAGGTCACGCTGGGAGGCCCGGCTCCTGCCCTGGGAGCATGGCAGGGATGGGGAGGCTGGGAAGACTGGGATGGAGCACCTGTTGGGGTGGGCGGCAAGGCCGTGTTGCTCCTGGATCTCTTCCAGAAAGTATCCACCTCTTCTGGCATATCCAGCGTGTTGATGTAAGCTTGGAAGAGCAGACGCAGAAGGAGATTGGGGAAATATACCTGCACTACAGGTGGGCACCAGGTCAGATCGAAGACCCTCCACAGTGTCACTGTTGCCTGCAAGAAATGAAACACCCAGAGACAGCAATCAGTGCCAAGACATGCATGTGGCATGGCCCCAGCCTGCGAGGGAGAGGCCAAGGGAGACACAGGGGGAGCAGCCAGCCTGGTGGCCCAGAACCTTGCCCCCAAGCCAGGTTTCAGCCCAGCGCCTGAGGCAGGGAGATGCAGCTGGGGCAGGGCAGAGAGCTAGCTGCTGGAGAGGTGGCCTGGAGGCTGGCAAAGGCCGCTTCCAGAAACTCACAGCCAGGGCAAAGACCCCTGTGCTGTCCCCATCAGAGGTGTACACTCTATCCTCTGGCCAGGCACTCAGCACATCGAGGAGGATCTGCAGCGCTGGCTCGGCGGTCCTGCTCGAGGACATGATGGTCCCCCACATGGTCACGGCAGCTCTGTGGGGCCAGAGCTCTGTGTCAGGGCGGGTCTCAGCCACAGCAGCGTGGCCTGGGCAGCTGCAGGGGCCCGCGCTGGCCCTCAGGCCGGCCTCTGACTCCTGCCCCTGGCTGGCAGCAGCCAGCCAGCCCACGTGGGTCCAGGCCCTGAGGGGCAGGGAGGGAGCATGGCAGCAGGCTCTGGAGTTGACATGCCAGGACTGGAAAACAGAGGGGCCAGAGGCTCCTGGAACTCTCCACCTGTCTGGCAGGGACAGGCTCTACGGGGTGGGGGGGGCGGTGAAGCCTAAGGCCTCAAGGCAGGTGGGGATGCCATGCCTGTCACACAATGGGGCCCAGCGCAAGAGAGTGATCAGAACGTCAGAGGGGTATTCCTTGGTCAGCTCCAGAAGGGCCTTGTCCAGCCTGTGCTCAGCAGACTCGTTGGCCGTGAGCCACCGGTGGATGTACCTCACCATGGCTGGCACCTTCAGAAGGCACAGGGAGACTTGGAGAGCTGCCAGAGCAGCAACTTGCCCAGCTTGCCCTGAGAAGTGCTTCCCTTTCCACCACATTGGGCTGGGCCTCCAAGGCTGAGGGAGCCCAGCACACCCAGCATGATGTGCCACAGCAGTCCTGGGGCAATCAAGCCCTTGCCCCAGACTGCTTACTTGCTTTGCATTGGAGACACCCTTCTCCACCAGCAAATCCAGCATGGCAGCACTGGTCTCGGCACTGAAGAGGTGAAAGCTTGCCAAGATCCCGGTGCCCACACCTGTGCTCTCTTCCTACCAAATGCACGTGATGAATTGACGGATGGTCTGCAGGAGAAGGGCAGGAAGAGAGGGAGAATGCATGGAGTGCTCCAACCACTCAGTGCTGGGCTGAGCAGTGCCAGCAGGCCCAGCCCAGGTGGGGATGGCCGCAGGTACCTGCGCTGTTCTGCGGAAGCGGCCACGGGCGGGTTCCTGTTCTTGTGTCCGCTCCAGGGCTGCATCTGGTAAAGAGCGAGCGCGGCCAGAGCTGCTGAGGGGCTGCAGGAGAGGCCGGAGAAAACAGCCCAGCCCTGTTCTTGCCCGGCAGGGAGAGCCTCATGATGCCCCAGGGATGGAGCATGGCTGCCACGGGGTCCAGCCCCAGCCCAGCTTCTGTCCTATCCATGGGCATGTCCGATGGGATGGGATGGGATGGGATGGGATGGGATGGGATGGGATGGGATGGGATGGGATGGGATGGGATGGGATGGGATGGGATGGGATGGGATGGGATGCGATGGGATGCCATGGGATGCCATGGGATGCCATGGGATGCCATGGGATGCCATGGGATGCCATGGGATGCCATGGGATGCCATGGGATGCAATGGGATGCAATGGGATGCAATGGGATGCAATGGGATGGGATGTGGCCAAGCTGGCTGCAGCCACTAGCCATGCAGCCCAGCAACCCAGCTCTGCCACTCACCCTCCTGCAGCTGCTTGAATGGCACCACCTCTTCAGTCTCATGCCCTGGGGCAGCTCCAGGGCCTTTGTCCTCTTCCTCCACCCCTGCCAGCTTGGGCACTCTTAGGGGTTTCTGCTCCATGTCAGTGACTGGATCTATAGCTACTTGCAGGAGAGATGCCTCGGAAAAGCTCCGAGTCAGCAAGTCCTGCTTTCGTGCCTGCAAGGCACCTTCAAGAGAGAAGCCTGAGGAAGGCTACAGGACAGCAAGTCCTGCGCTCTGGTCTCGAGGGCTCCTGCCACAAGGACAGGAGACTCCTGTCAAGGATTGTGCTCTTGCCTCAAGGGCACTGGTGGCAGGGATGGGAGATGCCTCCAGGGCACCAAATCCCTTGCTCTGCCCTCGAGGGCACCTGCAGAAGAGAAGCCTCAGGAAGGCCACAGGTCAGCAAGTCCTGTGGTCTGGCCTTGAGGTCAGCTGCAGGAGTAACGCCTCAGAAATCTCTGGGTCAGACACGAACGAGTGCGCTGTGCGAGGACTCCTCACAGCACTGCTCTGTCCCGTCCTGTCCTGTCGCGTGCTTGGAGCACTGTGGCATGGTCCTGTCACTGTCAGCTCCTATGTCACCACGTGTCACAAAGGGCCCTTGGACACACTGTTCCATGCCATGGTGACCATGCTGCCCGTGTCACAAAGGGCCCCTGCACACACTGCCCCCTGCCCTGGGGGCACCCCCAGCCCACCCAAAGTGGCTCAGGTTGGAAGGAATCCCTTCCCCCAAGCGTCCAAGACAGCCCAGCATGGTCTTTAGGAGCAGCTCAAACCATCAGCAAACGCTGCCCTGCTCTGCGGGCTCAGGGCAGCAGAAGGAGCCCCCAGGGCTGCCGACGCAGCCGCGCTGGGAAGGGCACGGGGCCTTCCACAGAAGCTGGCACGGCCTCCTTGGGACACGTCCCGGCTGGTGGCCATCCTAAACCCGCGGGTGTGACACAGACAAGGAACGTGTGGGCCAGGGCAGGAATGCTGCTCTGAGCCCTGGGGCCCGGGGAGCGCTGACATCAGCAGCTGTGGCAGAGTCCCTGCCCAAGCAGAGCTGCCACCCCCCGAGCCCTGGCAGCGCTGGTGCCCGTCTCCTGCCCCAGAGACCTGTGCCCCTGGGGGGCTTCTGTGCCAGAGGGAGCCAAACCCACCTGCACTGGGGGCTGTGCTCCTGCTTGGCAGGAACACCTGGAGCAACTGCTGGCAACACTTGGTCTCTGTCAGAAGCTCTTACTCCATGCTGAAATTATTTTCTCATTGAAGTTATTGCCTTCAGCACAAAAACACCTCAGCGACAAAGGCACAGAAAAATCTGGCAGGAAGAATCCTCCATTCAGGAAAGCTTTACATCCCATTGCTCAACTCAAGTGGTTCCAAAACATTGCAAACTTCCCAAATTAATTGGGATGGCCTGAGGAGGTGAAGATTTGGAATTCTGCTTCCCATCTCAAAGCAGCAACTCATTTGCCTTAACCTCATCCATTGAGGGTCACTTTACAGAACATAACACTACACAATAAAAGGGCAAAACCAAGAGCCATTGTTTGGTTTGCAAATGGTTTTATGAAGGGATGATAATATCCTAGGTCTCTTAAGGAATAAAAGCTCTCAAGAAATGAAAGTCCACTCAGTGGTACAAAAGTAGCTCAAACAAATGAGTAGATGGCAAAAGGGCTAATCCTCCCCCTGCTACAGATATCTAATTGTCCAGTAAAGTACAGCTCTCCCCTCTTCTTCCCTGCAGGAGAATCAGGACCATGAAAAGGAAAAGTCACAAATATTCTTTCTGCCCTGCGTAACCAAAGCTGTGCCAAAGCACAGATGCTGCCTTCAAAGTGACTCGAATTCCAGCCTAGAGCTCTCACCTTCCAGAAAACTCCTTCCCCAACACCCCACTAACACCAACTCCCCCCAAACTCCTGCACAGAAGCCCTCAGCACCCTGTCAGGAACCCCGGCTGTCCCTGTCCCTCTGCAGAGCTTTCCCACCCTCCAGCAGACGCCCTGGTTCCCTGCACAGTGCCGTGGCATGGCCTCAGGAGGATCTGCTCCAAGGGCTTCCCCTGGAGCAAGCTCAGGCTGCCAGGCCTATGGTTCCTGGATCATCCTTCCCACCGAGCCTTCCTGTGCACGGCTGTTCCATCTGCACCTTCGGGCTCAGCTCAGACTTCTCCACTAAACCAGGAGTGCTGGTAAAGGATGGAGAGCAGCCTGGCAAGCTCTTTCTCCAGCTCCCTCTTTACTCTTGGGGAGGTAGAACATTCCACAGGAAAGCAACTGATGCCACAAGAAGGGGTGGCCTCAAGCACCTTTGGCAATGAAACAAAGCCTTTGTTTGACATAAGTAAGCACAAGCAAGTCACAAAAGTAAACACGTAATTAGCACAGCCGTACATAAGAACTCAGCACCAGTTAGCATAAGAAAAACCTGGCAGGCCTAACTTGACCTGAGAGTGACTTGACACAAAGCTTTAGACATAGTCTGCCAGAAGAACTAAGGGCAAGTGTGGAGTCAGCCCTGTGCAGGGAAGCCATGAGGAAGACTTTGTGCTGCTTTAGGGCATCGAGACCGCTCCTGGCCAGCGCTTGGACATCAGCTTCAAGTATAGGAATCTGAGCCAATGTATTTCCAACCCTCTGCCTATCGAATCGCCTCAGCAGCGTAAAGATGGACGGTATGTTTGGTACAATTCCTGCAACAACCCACTGAAATTTATACCTGGTGGAGGAATATTTTAGTGGGGTGCAGACCCCCGCCCTCCCGCCAGGTCAATAAAAGAGCTTTTGGTAGACAGTGCATTTGTCTGCCAATTTCTTTGAATGAGGGAGACCCCTCAGGACTGCTATATCCTGAGGGAACACCACTGGCCTTGACCTGTAGGCAGCTGCACAAGCTTAAAATCTGCTGCCTCAGCTTCCAGGACCTCTCTTGGCCAGCATCCTGACGTGGATGCAGAACTGTTGTGAGGCACTGCTGGGACCCAGCAGGACAGGACTGCCTGTGTCGTGTCCACATAGCACCCCTCACACAGCCAGGGTCATCCCGAAACCAGACAAATGCTCAGGTGTCAGCAGAGGGGAGCAAGGAGCACTGAGCTCCTCTCAGGGTATCTCAGCTGGGCTCGCTCCACAACACCCCCCCCCATTTTAAGGCCTGCTGATGCCCAGCTGCCAGAAATGCCTCCCTTGTTCTCTCCAAGAGGCACAGGGAGAGCCAAGAAGCAGGACACCTTGGGAGGCAATCCTTCCAAGCCTTTTCTGAGGCCAGGCACACACCCAGATCAGCCAAGACTCTCCACCACACTGCCTGGCCCACCCAGCCCAGCTCTGTGCTGGCCCTGGGCCACAGCAGCTCCCAGCAAGCAGGAGGCAAATGCATCTTGCCAAGAGCTGAAACACAGCAGACAGGGAAGATGTGAAACGTGTGTGCGTAAAGGCCTGTTAATTCACAGCTCTGAGAGAGAGCTTTGGGGCTCACAGCTGGACAGAGATGCTCCTGCTCACACCTCTGTCCAAAGCGGGGGAATCACACCTTGCTGCAGGTGCTTGGGTCAGTCTCTGCAGGTCCAGGTGGATGCCAAACCTGCTCTTCACAGCCTTCTCCCTTGCCCTGCCCCTCTGCCAAGCACAACATGCCTGAAGGACTGAAAAGACCCCAGAGAGCCAAAGGGGGACACTTGCACCTGCTCACTGGGAGCTCCCGGGGAAGCACTGTCCTTGAGAAGCAAGCCCCTTTCCTCCAAAGGCATTTCCCCAAATGTGTAGCTTTCCTGGGGAACACAAACACACTCTTAAGAATAGCTGGCAAGGTTGAATGACTTCAGGTCCTCTGAGGACAGGCACTCCAGCTGTAGCTCTTATTCCCCCAAGTGTGTTTCTAGGTGGAGGTTCCGAGGTGCATCCCCAGGCCCTCTACAAACACAAGCTGCTCAGTGCCTCTTCACCTGCCTCAACTCCAGCCTGTGGTCATGGCAGCAAAACCAGGCTGTTCCCAGCCAGAGCCCAGAGCCCTGTTCCCGCAGGACGCTCTTGCCAGCACCTTCCAGGCCTCTCTGCTGTGCACACAGCGCTTTTCATGCCCGCTCCTAACAGGCTCTGGAAGGCAGAGCACAGCCTGGCTGCCTCTGCCACCAGCACAGCCCAAACACAGGCAGAGGAAGAAGCAGCAGGGGTTTTTTTGCAGCCATACGCAGGAGAAACCAGAAGGGTGCCCTCCCTCTGCTCTCACTTGGTTGCCTTTCTGACTGCCTCTGAGGCTGGGGCTGCCATTCCTGGGTTCTGGGGACCAGAACCACACCTGGGATCCCGGCACTGCCTGACAGCGCTCCAGGCTCTGGCACAGTCTGAGTCTCGGGCACCGTGCTGCTGCTTCATTTGCTCTTAGGCACAGCCAAAGCTCTCTGTTAAGCCCAGATAGTCTCTGGTTCTGCCCTCTCCAGGGATTGCAGCTCCCTGCCCAGGCACTGCAGCTCGCCTGGCCAGCCCCTGCTGACTGCCCACTGCCCTCATTCACACTCAAGGAGGTCTGAGATGAAATCAGAGCACCAAGACAAGGATAAGAAAGGAGGGCCCTCGCCACCCACAGGGGAGCCAATGTTTGAGATCATCCCCAAGTCCCTGATGTACGAAAGTCTCTGCAATCTGCACAAAGACATTGTACGACAGGGACGTGAGGCTTATACAACCTGGTTACACCGGGTCTGGGACCTTATGGGTACAGGCATGCAACTGGATGGTGGTGAGGCAAGGAATTTGGGACCCTTGACCCAGGACTCAGGTATTTATCAGAATTTTGTAAGGGAGCCAGGCTCCCTTTTCCTCTGGGAGTGGCTTTTAATGAGTGTCAGAGAGAGGTTTGTCCACAAGGAGAGAATGCAGGAGCACCACCACAGAATGAGCTGGAAGACCCTTGAGGAAGGGATCGAACAGCTGAGAAAAGTGGCAGTACTGAGAAAAGTACTGAGAAAAGAGGTACTCTTTGGGAGGGATGGACAGCATGATAATGACCCTGGCAAGGTCAGGTGCACAGGGCAAATGCCGTGGAATCTGGCAAATCTAGGGCCATGTCAATACACCACCTTCATTGCAACGATTAATGCTGATACCAGCCGAGAGACCGTGGGTTCTGCTGCAAACAAGTTTAGAAATTGTGAGAGAATGATCAATGGTGAGATGCAGGCTCATGTCTCTGCTGTGATCAAGGAACTCAAAGAGGAGTTTAAAGAGAAGATGAGGAAGATGAAGGAGGAGGTGAGGAAGATCAATGCAGCACCAGTGCAAGTCACAGGCCCAATAGTCAGAGCCCAATACGCCCAGCTAGAGAGAGAGGATACACCCCACAAACTTACTTGTGGGGTTTTTTTGCATGGGGAAGACATGGGAAGGAGAGATGGGAAACCCACTTCTGTCCTGGCAGTGAGGGTGCATCCACTCAAGGAGGGAAACACTAACCGAGGGAATTCCAGTAAAGTGAAGGTAGCCTCAGCCTCCCCTGACCGAGCAGCCGGGTATGATCTGTCAGATCCCCTTGAAGGTACCACTAGTATGTATGCCTAGGAAAGAAATAATAACCAGGGTTAGAGGGGCCCTGCCTCTAGCCAGAGAGAGTCACCGGAAAATCAGGTCTTCTGGATGGTGTGGATGCAATGGCCACAGGCATATGATGCCTTAATTGATACTGGTGCGCAGTGTACCCTGCTACCATCAGGACATGTGGGGGCAGAACCTGTTTCCATTGCCGGGGTGACAGGGGGATCGCAGCAATTGGCCCTGTTGGGAGCCGAGGTGAGCCTGACTGGGAAGGAGTGGCAGAAACATCCTATTGTGACTGGCCCAGAGGCCCCGTGTGTTCTGGGCATAGACTTCCTCCGGAATGGCTGTTACAAAGACCCAAAGGGACTCAGGAGGGCTTTTGGCATAGCTGCTGTAGAGGCAGAGGGCATTAAGCAGTTGAACACCTTGCCTGGACTATCAGAAAACCCATCTGCAGTAGGACTCCTGAGGGTGGAAGAGCAGCAAGTACCAATTGCCGCCTCGACAGTGCACGACCGGCAGTATTGGACAAATTGAGGTGCTGTGATCCCCATCCACAGAATGATCCGTGAGCTGGAGAGCCAAGGGGTGTTCAGCAAAACCCCACCCTTGAACAGCCCCACTTGGCCTGTGTGCAAGTCTGTCAGAGAATGGAGATTGCCTGTGCATTATTGTGCCGTGAATGAAGTGGCTCCACTGCTGAGCGCTGCTGTGCCGGACATGCTGGAATTCCAGCACAAGCTGGAGTCCAAGGCAGCAAAGTGGTACGCCACTATTGACATTGCCAAGGTGTTTTTCTCCATTCCTCTGGCAGCAGAATGCAGGCCTCAGTTTGCTTTCACTTGGAGGGGCGTTCAGTACACCTGGAACTGACTGCCCAAGGAGTGGAAGCGCAGCCCCACCATCTGCCATGGACGGATCCAGGCTGCACTAGAAAAGGGTGAAGCTCCAGAACACCTGCAGTACATCGATGGCATCATTGTGTGGGGGAACACGGCAATGGAAGTATTTGAGTAAGGACAACAGATCATCCAGATTCTGTTGAGAGCCAGCTTCACCATCAAGAAGAGCAAAGTCAAAGGACCTGCCCGAGAGATCCAGTTCCTGGGAGCAAAGTTGCAAGACGGATAGTGTCACATTCCCACTGAGGTCACCAATAAGATCACTGCGGTGTCCCCACCAACCAGCCAGAAGGACACACAAGCTCTCCTATGCTCCATTGGCTTTTGGAGAATGCCCATTCCCGAGTACAACCAGACTGTGAGCCTTCTCTACCTGGTCACCCACAAGAAGAACGATTTTCACTGGGGCCCTGCGCAGCAGCAAGCCTTTGCCCAGATCAAGCAGGAGATCGCTCATGCTGTAGCCCTTGGCCCAGTCAGGACAGGAGCAGAGGTGAAGAATATGTTCTACTCTGCAGCCAGGAGCAATGGTTTGTCCTGGAGCCTTTGGCAGGAGGAGCCTGGGGAGACTCGAGGCTGACCACTGGGATTCCGGAGCTGAAGTTACAGAGGGTCTGAAGCCAACTACACTCCTACAGAGAAGGAAATCTTGGCTGCCTATGAAAGAGTTCAAGCCACCTTGGAGGTGATTGTCATGGAAACACAACTCCTCCTGGCACCACGACTGCTGGTGCTGGGGTGGATGCTTAAAGGAAAAGTTTCCTCTCCCACCATGCCACTGACACCACATGGAACAAAAGGATTGTTCTGCTGTCCTTCATAAGAGTAAATGTTGTTCTGTTCTCCTGTCCTTGTCACTGTGCTCACCCTGCATGAGGTGTGTCTGCAAACCCTCCAACCTCTGGGCTTCGGGTGGGCAAGTGTTCCTGAGGGAACAGGGATGGGGCAGCTGGGCTGGACTGACCCAAGGGATGTTCCATTCCATGTGACACCATGATCAGCAATCAACTGAGAGAACTGGGTGACAAGGGGGGTCGGGGATTAATTTCTGTTTGAAGATATTTTTCTTTCAAAACAGCACCTACACATACAGAATCTTATCCTGCCACAAGGTTGTCAAACATTTTCTGCTGATAGGCAATTTCCCGTGGATTTGCTTTTCTTCTGTTAGTGCTTTTTTTTTAGTTTGGTTTGGAAGGTTTTTTTGGTCGGTTTTGTTTTTTTCCCTGTTGAACTGCCTTTCTTCTGATGCATACGTTTTTTCTCCCTTTCCTTGTGCCTTGCTTGGCACCTGATGGCAAGACAAATTTACCCAACTCAGTCATCTTGCCCAGTTATGTTTAGCAGTCACCATTACTAGATGAGTTCAGTCACAGACTCCCTGCAATTTGGCAGCATCCACCAAGAATTGAAAGTGCATTTCATGTCCTTGTAGAGATAATAGAAATAATCCACAGTGGTGGTCAAGAGCTGGTCACTGAGGGATGTCAGCAGGACGTGGCTGCCAAGAGGACTCTGTACCATGGATGACATTTGAGCCTCATTGTTCAGCCAAATTCCCACCCACCCCATGTTCCACTCCTTCAGCCCGGGTCTCTCCAGTCTGGCTCTGAGGAGACCACAGCAGACCCTGTCACAGGCCTGCTGAAGCCTGTGCACACAACATCCCCTTCTTTTCCCTCCCACGTGGGTTCTGCAGTCCCTGCCTTGTCCTGCCAGTGCCTGGAATGGCTGCAGGAGGATTTGCCACATCCCCTTCCCTGCTGGCCCTGACCAGTCCGTGACTCTCCCAGTCCCCCTCCCTGCCCAGACTGGTTCCATGTCTGCCCTTCCCAAGTGCCCAGGACCCTCTGGGATGGCTCTGGCCTTTCCAGGGAGTTTGAGAGAGGTGCCAGAGTGACGCTGCCCAGCCTTCTCAACAGGCCTGACACCAAAGGCCTTTTCCACAGCCCTCAGTCCCAGATCAGTGGCCAGAACACAGCACAGCCCTGTCCAGGTCCTCAGGGTGGTTCAGAAGGGAGGCAGCAGGGTTTTCTCCCCACAGACCCTCACTCCATCCAATGTCTCTCTGTGCAGTCCATGACTGCCCTGAGCATTTTTTCCTGGAGCCTCCCTGCCCAGGATGTTTGTCTCTATGCTGTCCTAACCACCGCCCAGCAAAGAATTCAGGTGCTTTCCCAGAGGAGGTTACTCTCAGAGTAAAATGGCTGGGAAGGAGAGGGTGGAGTTGGGAAGGGCAGTTCCAAAAGGAGCAATCCCTGCTGCTCCCTGGCAGTGCTGCTCTGCTGGAGCTCTCTTCCTCCTCTCCCCTCTAACTTCATGCAGGCCTCAGACTGGAATCCCAGATAAAACAGGCACTGCAGGGTAGTTTATTTTGTTCCAATGTAGCGATAGCACAAACCGTGGTTTACAGAGCTTATGGGTCACATCCAAGAGGCAGACAGTGACTTAGATGGTGGGGATTAAAAAAATGTTATTGAGGATACTTTTATGAGCAAAAAACCCACTGAACATTTCCCAGGGACCTGGGCAGGCCTGTTGGGCGTGTCATGAGTTCCATTCCAAAAGTTTGGCAGAAGAAAACAGGCAATAGGTAGCTTCAGAGAAGCAGCCAGTCATCATTTTCCTCAGGGCATCCTTGAGCTCCTGGTTCCTAAGGCTGTAGATGAGGGGGTTCAGGGATGGAGGCACCACCAAGTACAGAACTGACACTGCCAGATCCAGGGATGGGAGGAGAGGGAGGGGGGCTTCAGGTAGGCAAAGGCTGCGGTGCAGAGAAACAAGGAGAGCACAGCCAGGTGACGGAGGCAGGTAGAAAAGGCTTTGTGCCGTCTCTGCTCAGAGGGAATCCTCAGCACAGCCCCGAAGATCTCCACATAGGAGAAAACCATGAACACAAAACAGGCAAATGACAAAAAGGCACTAACAGCAAGGAGCTCAAGTTCCCTGAGGTAGAAGTATGACCAGGAGAGCTTGAGGATCTGGGGAACATCAGAGAAGAACTGGCCCAGGGCATTGCCGTGGCACAGGGGCAGGGAAAATGTATTGGCTGTGAGCAGCAGAGCAGTGAGAAAGGCACTGGCCCAGGCAGCTGCTGCCATGTGGGCACAAGCTCTGCTGCCCAGGAGGGTCCCGTAGTGCAGGGGTTTGCAGATGGACACGTAGCGGTCGTAGCACATGACAGTGAAAAGGGAAACCTCTGCTGAAATGAAAAAGACAAACAGAAGCAGCTGTGCAGCACATCCTGAGTAGGAGATGGTGCTGGTGTCCCAGAGGGAATTGTGCAGGGCTGTGGGGACAGTGGTGCAGATGGAGCCCAGGTCGCTGAGGGCCAGGTTGAGCAGGAAGAAGAACATGGGCGTGTGCAGGTGGTGGCCGCAGGCTACGGCGCTGATGATGAGGCCGTTGCCCAGGAGGGCAGCCAGGGAGATGCCCAGGAAGAGGCAGAAGTGCAGGAGCTGCAGCTGCCGCGTGTCTGCCAGTGCCAGCAGGAGGAAGTGGCTGATGGAGCTGCTGTTGGACATTTGCTGTGGCTGCACATGGGCACCTGTTCAGAGAAAAGGATAGTTAAGTTTTGGAGGAGTTTCCTGTAACCAAAATCAAAGCCATTTCCCATACACCCTCCTCTGTGACACACAAGGATATTCTTCTGTGTTTAAGAGCTTAGAGGTTTTCATTTTAAGCTCCCCCTATTTCTATCCTGCTATTCTTGGATATCAGAAACGCCCAGCATTTCTGCTGCCCTCCAGGAGAACAGAGTTGGTTCCCTGAGGCTACAGGATGAGTGGAGACTGGGGAGACATGGTCTGTCACTTCATTCTGCTTGGAGTTTCTCTGGGCTTTCATTTTCTCAAATAAATGATGCTCACACTCCCATGTTTCTCTTACAAACCCCCAGGTACAGCTGAGAGCAGATGGATCCACCACTGCCCAGCTCCACATTTGCAGCCAAGGACTCACATTGCTCATTTCACCAACCCAGAAGCATTTTCAGTGTCAAAACACCTCTGCCTTTTCCTATCAATCTCATAACTCAGAGGTGCTCTAGGACAGGTTTGCATCCTGGATTGCAGCTTCCAGCTTGGACTGAAATCTCCTGGAGACTTCCAAGTGTCCTTCTGATGGCACTGGATGAAGGGACACACAGCTCCTTCCCTGGCTGCACTGCCAGCATTGCCCAGAGCCGGGCACTGGGGACAGCTGTGTCATCCTGAGCCAGCTGTGCCCCCTCCCAGAGCCCCCAGTGCCAGGCAGCTGCTCCCAGCCCTGTGCTCTGCAGAGGGAACTGGGCCCGGGGCTGCAGAGCTGCCCCACGGCTCTGCTGCAGCTCTGCCTGCACAGGAGGGGCTGCACGCCTTGGAGCCCCGGCCCTGAGGGCAGAGGCTTGGCTGGGGCACAGGAGCAAGGGGGCTTGTGCAGAGGGAGGGGCTGCACTGGAGGGAATCCTGTGGAGATCTCTGAACTCTGCCTGCCACGGTATTTCTGGGTTTGTTTTCTCTCATTGCCTGGTCTTCTCTCTGCTTCCTGGAGATTTTCCTCCTGCAGGTGTTTCCCTGTGCCTGATCTCTCCCTGCCAGCACTCCCAGACCCCAAATCTCTGTGCACTCTCCTTGGCCTGACAGAACCCTGTCTGTTTGCTGGGCACTGGCTGGGGGCAGGTTCTGTTTGCAGCTTGCAGCAAGGACAGCTCAGACTGGGCCTGATGGCTCCAGCAAAGGTGGTGCTGGTGCTGTCCATGGGCAGAAAGACGGTAAGCACATTAGTGATTTCCTGTGAACCTACTGAGCACTAAAACTAACAGTTCAGATGTCTCAGGCACTTATCAAAATTCATAATCAACCTTTAATATTTATCCCTCCCTCCCTGTCATTCTCCAGTAGAAGGAAACTGAATACAAAATCTCTGGAAATCTCTTTTTTATCAAATCCTTGTCTTGGAAATATTTTATGACTGGTGAGAACCCTTCAGTATTTCAGAGCTTCATCAAAATTTCACCTCCCCTGCACCAGAAATGCTCAGAGTTGTACTCACAGGGTCTGTGGGCATTGGGATGTTCCAGCTTTAGGAGATCTCTCCAGGAGCTGCAGCTGCATTGTCCTGCAGCCAGAGGTTCCTGTGCCAAGGGCTGGCAGTGATTCTGCCCCAGGCACTTCTCAGCCCCTTCCCAGCCCTGACTGATTGAAGCTCTCTGTGCCTCTGTGCTGTGCCCGGGCTGGCTGCAGGCAGTGCCCCAGCCCTGCTGGGCTGGGAGAAGAGCTGCTCAGCAAGAGAAATGTGCTTTTGAAGCTCTCCTTGGTTACCAGGATCACCCTGTGTGCCAGGAGCCTGGCCCAGCTCAGCAGCACAGACACAGCACAAGGACTTTAACGACCCTCTGGGGCTTTGTGCTCAGGCCCTGAACATCAGGCCCTGAGAGGGAGCTGCAGAAACCTCTCCAGAACTCCAAGTCAGAATCCAACTCCAAAGTTTCTTGGATTTTTAATGGGTCCCACTGAGGGACACGACTGAGAAAGTGTCCCCAGGCCCCAGGCAGAGCAGAGAACTGGAGGCACTGATGACAGGTGGGGACAAAGAGAAGCCAAGTCTTGGTGCCCTGGGGCACAGCAGGGTCTGTGCCACCAAGGGCTGTGAGGAGACTCCTTGTCCTGAGGCCCTGGGGCCTCCTGGCACAGCCGCAGCCAGGCTGGGCACTGTCACCCCCTGGTCCTGCCCTCAGCATTCCCCCCTAGCCCACATCCCAGTGGCCTCAAGGATCTGCTGGAAGGAGTCCCTGGGGAGCCTTGGTCAGGAATGGCCCTGGGGGCTCCTTTATGCTCCCAGGGACTGCAGGTTTTTCAAAGGACTTTGGGTTTGGCTTTTGCCTTGGAGTCTCTGAGAGCTTATTGCAATCCTGGCCTCCAATTAGCTGCTGTAATTAGTCCCTGGAGAGGCTTTGTCAGGAACAACACTCAGTGGGGCTCATTAATGCTTCAAGATACTTCAGTTCTTTTAAGGTACTTGGTGTTTCCCTTTTAAACCAGACTCTGTGTGAGGTTTGTGCAATCATGGCCCCAATTATCTGCTTTAATGAGTCCCTTGAGAGCTTTGTACTGACACTCAGTGGGGCTCATTAATACTTTTAGATACTCAACTTTTTTCATGTACTTTGTATTTTCTTTTCCACACTGAGAGGTTTTTGTGCCATTTTGAGTCTCTGAGAGGTTTTTGTGCAATCCTGGTCTCCAGTTCTCTCCTCCAAAGAGTCCATAAGGAGCCTTTGTTGGGGATGGACCTCAGTGGGATCTATTAATGCATTGAGACATTTTGGGTGTTTGCTCTTGATTTTAACTCCTGGAAAGGTTTGTGCAATCTCCTCTCAGGCCCTGATGTTCCAGGGCTCAGCTCCAAATGCACCACGGGGCTCATTAGGATCAACAAGTTCTGACAAACCATGGCTCTGCCTTGATTTCCCTCTGGTCTTGTGCAGTTCATCAGGAAGTATCTGTAGTGGTTTTGGTTCACCATTTTGAGATTTCTTGGGCAATGCATCAATTAGTGTGGTGGGTTTAGTGATGTCTAATTACCAGTGCACACAAAATAATATAGTTACTCATTTCCTGCTGTGAGTTAGGATAAGGGGAAAGGGAAAGTGGGATCAAAACTTTAAAACAGCTTAAAGAAAAGTTTATTAGCAGTAACTAAAAGAAAGAGTAATAAGAATCAGCACAAAACTTTCAGAACACTCTTCTTCTCGCCACAACTTTTTCTTTCTTATTGACAACGTAAGGAGACAAAACCTAAAATTTTCAGTCAGTTTACCACCTCTAGAATAGTCCTGCTTCACTTCACTTAGGGAGAGGAGTTTCTTTTTCTTGCTATGGAGACTTCTCCATAAGGAAACAGTTCTCTTGTGGCTCTCAAGTGCCATGAATAGCAGCCACTCGGAAAAAGTGTAATAGTGAAATCCCTGCCATTTTTTCACAGCTTTTTCCACAGCTGTGTTTATGGGCCATGTCAGCTTATGGGGTATTAGTTTAAAGATGAGTTGTTCAAGACCAGAGGTTCTCTTCAACTGCTTCTGAAATCATCTCTGGGAACAGAGGTCTTCTTCTCTCCCTGGTGCACAGGGTCTCATCACTCTGCTCTCTTTCTCTGTTCAAACTTCTCATGGGATCTCAGCTACTTCAACATTTGCTTACTTTAGCATGGAGGCCTTTGCTGAAACAAGTCATCTCCCCATACTTTTCAATGCCTTATAGGGAAAAAGAGAGTCTGATGTATCAATGACATCCTTCTCCATAGCTTTACCAGAGGATTTCAGCCCCAAGATCAAGGCATCTCCTTATCCCTCCTATCTGGGACTCAACTTCCTCTTCATTGACCTCGGTGTCTTCTGTGTGCCTGCCCTGTGTCCTTTTCTCTCACTGGAGGGAGGGTGGCAGCACTGCCAGAGTCAATATCTGCCCGGGGCTGAAGATGGTTCCGTGAGCCCGGCCGGGTTCAGTGGCCAATTCTAATTTTGGCCATGGACCCTGGACATGAAGACCAGTTCTTTTCCATAGGAATGAAGGAACAGAGCCCCACTGTTTTAGGGGCAAATGAGAGGTCACCACCAGAGGACAAGGCCAGCCAGAGCTGCCAGATTCTGTTCTTAGAGATACCCCTGAATATAGGAAATTTTTTGGGCAGAGTGTCAGTTTTGGCAAGGGGCATCAGAAAAGACAGACGGTTCTTTTCTATACAAAGGAGAGCGCGGAGCCTCAGTGCTCCAGGAGCTGATGAGAGGCAGGCGTTGACATCCCAAGATCAGCCAGACCTGTCAGGTGGTCCCTGGGAGGCCAAGCCAGCCAGACCTATTCCATGTTCCCTCGCTTCCATGGGGCCCCACAGTGTCCCAATGGTCCCTTGCTTCCAGGAGTCCCTGAGGTGTCACAATGCCCCCTTGGTGACACCAGGCCCTGAAGGGTCGGAATGGTCTCCATGGTTCCATCATGCCCCACAGAGTCATAATGGTCTCTGGGTCCATGAAGCCCCGCGGTGTCACCATGGCCCCTTGGTTCCATGGGCTCCAGTGGTGCCACAATGATCCCCTTGGTTCCATGAGGTGCCCACAGTGTCACAGTGATCTCCATGGGAAGGAAAGAACCGAGCCCCAGTGTGGCAGGGGCAGCCACCAGAGGCCAAGGGCAGCCAGGCTTGATGGTACTGGCAGATTTTGTCTGGGAGCAACCGTTGGATATAGGGAATTTTAGAGGTGGAATCCCACTTTCAGACATGGACACCCGGAGTTGAATGATGGTTTTTTTTTTCCAAATGAAGGAAAGCACAGAACACCGGTGTTTGAGGGGTAGATGAAAGGCTGCCGTCTGAGGTCTAGGCCAACCAGACCTCTTTGCCCTGGTAGCTTTTGTCTGAAAGCAACCCTTGGATATAGAGAATTCGGGAGGTGGAACCCCAATTTTGGCCATTTCTGTGTAGATAAGAAGGAGAGTTCTTTTCCATAGGAAGGAAAGCACAGAGACCATGTGTTTCAAAGGCAGAAGAAGAAAGAGGTGGCTCCTGGAAGGCTCAGCCAACCAGACCTGTTCTTCCTGGCATGTTTTGTAATGGAGGAATTTTTGGATACATGGAATTTGGGAGGAGGAATCTCAATTTTGACCACGGTCACCTTGAGAAGGACAACTGTTTACATTGGAAGGAAATCACCAAGCCCCAGTGTTTCAAAAGCAGATGAGATGCATCTCTCAAGAGGCCAAGGTCAGCCTGACCTGTCTGTCCTGGCAGCTTTCACTTGGGAGCATTCCTTGGATGTACGGAGTTTTGGAGGAGGAATCCCAATTTTGGCCATGGAACCCTGGAGGAGAAGGACAGCTCTCTCCCATAGGAAGGAAAGCCCAGAGCCCCAGGGCTTCAGGGGCAGATGAGAAGCAGCCCTCGACATGCCAAGGTCAGCCGGACCTGTCAGGTGGTCCCCAGGAGGCCCAGCCAGCCAGACCTGTTCCATGTTCCCTTGGTTCCATGAACCCCACAGTGTCACAAGGATCTCCTTGGTTCCATGAGGCCCTGGAGTGTCACAATGTTCCCCTTGCTTCTGCAGTGTCACAATGGCCCCATGCTTCCATGAGCCTTTGCAATGTCACAATGGCTTCGTGGTTCCACAGAGCCCTGATGTGTCACAATGGCCCCTGGGCTCCGTGTGCCCTCGCTGTGTCACAGCGGCTCCTCTGTGACACTGCGGCTGCACAAGGTCACCATGGACCCTTGCTTCCTTGGGGTCACCGAGTTTCACATTGGTCTCCTTGATTCCATGAGGTAGCACAGTGTCACAATGGCCCCTTGGTTCCATGAGGTTCCGTAGTGTCACCGTGGTGTCCTTGGACCTGCATTGTCACAACTGACCTGTGGTAATCACATATCCTCTGAGCAGAGAGAGAGATCTCCCAGGATTTTCCTGGGAAGCTGTGAGAAGCTGTGAAAAAGCTCAGAGAAAAGAATGAGAAACAATTCTTATCTTCACCTGCTGCACCTGTTGTTGTGCACATGTGGAATGTATTATGGAGATTTGTTTATCAAAGGGTGATTTCTAAATTGGTCAATGGTGACAGTGTTTGGATTTCAATTAACCAGTCTGGTCTGTCTGTATCGGACTGTCTGCAAGAGCGATGAGTGTTTCTTAGCAGTATAGTATAGGATAATGTAATAAAGTGATTGATCAGCCTTCTGGAATCATGGAGTCAGTGCTAATTATTACAGGCTGGGGACGCCCTGCTACGATAGTTATCTAAGTCAATCTTCCCTTACCTCTGACTGCTAAACAGAATAGGCTTAACAGGCATAGCAGGAACACCAACCACTGTAGACCCAAAGAGCTGGCTGAGGAGTTGGGAGAAAACTTCCCCTGGTGTCATTTCCTCATGGTAGGTACCATTATTAAAGTAATTCCAAACACATACAGTTAGTGTGTGGTAGCCTCGAATCTGTGTGCCTAGCGACCAGAGGAAATTAAAAATCCATAAATTCCTCACCATATTAACCCATCAAACAAATTGATTATCAGCCAGATTTGCCATAGTTATAGGATGGGAAAAATGTAGCCACAACCATGTGCCACCCAAACCAGGGTAAGCTAGACCACATGGTGACACCGAACAAGGTTTCTATATCCAGTGCAACAAAAAAAAAATTATGTTACTCAAGAATTGTTATTCTTATTTCACCCTGTTTCTCTCAATGCCCTCAGGCTGCACATCGGGTGCCAAAACTGGTCTTGGTTTACAAGACAGGTGTCTGCTAGGGAAGGCAGCAAAAAGCCTCCTGTGGAATGGAGAATGTAAACCTCCTCCCTCCAAATTATTAGAATCATGAAATCAAGGGGCTCTCAGGCAGGCAAAGATATGGGAATAGGAATGTCAGCTCTTTCCTAGTGTGTATAACAAAGCAAACAAGCAGCAGCAGCTGCGGCACGAGCAGCAAACAGAGCAGAGCCCAGTCCCGGCCTTTGGGCCGTGGCGCTTTCCCTGCGGTGCAGTTCCGGGCACAGCCAGCAGGGGCGCTGTGGCTCCCGGGGCAGGGCAGGTGCGCTGACCCCCACGCGGCTGCAGGGGGCGCTCCGGCCGGGCTCGGCAGCGCGGGGCCATGGCGGCTTTGTCCGAAGGGGGAAGGGCTGGAGAGAGGCTTTGCTTCACAAACCCCGGGGCAGCCGGCTCCGGTGCCCCAGCAGGACTCTCAGAAAGCAGTCAGCTCCGTGCCCCAGTAGCACTGGCAAAAAGCAGTCAGCTGGGCTGGCAGGATGTCTCGGCAGGCAGGGGGTGAGGGGCTCCAAGCAGGGCAGGGAGAGCCCAGCTCAGGATCCTGGGCACCCGAGCAGACAGGGATAGGTCTCTCTTTTAGTGGGGCAGGTGTAAATAAGGTCCCAGTTTAGTGGCTGTTCTCACGAGCAGAGGCTCATCCCAGGACAGAAGAAACAGCTCTGGCCCGGGCTCTGGCAGCAGCAGTGGAAACTCCCATCTCCAAGAGCAGCAGCTCCTCCCAAAATAAGGGATCAGCCGATAAACATCAGCCAATGATAGGGAACAAACAGAAAGGAAAAACCCAACCCCCAACACTGGTTTATAATTCCTAATGCTAAGGGAGAATTGTATAAAGTTTTAATTCCACCTTTATAATTGTTTACATACGAGCTCTTGAATTGTCAGGGGTAGGGATTGGAACCTGCTGCTCCAAGGCTCCTCTCACAAAAAGAGGCTTAGAAAGGCTGGCGGTCCTTGGAGGTATTTGGGGATCTATAGGGGCTATTAGGGGTCCTTTCTGTGCCTCCTGACCTGACAGGAGCTTCTCTAATAAACTTTGCCTAAAGCTCCCAGTCTGCCCATGACAGGAGCCCCTGTGAGTGCCTGTGACATCCCGGCTCTTTGGCAGCCTGGGGACACTTAGAAAGTCCCCATGGAACCCCTCTGAGGGCCTGTCAAAATATCTGAACCTTAATATGCAAACTGTCGGCTCTTAACTGAAAGGTTGGTGGTTCGAGCCCAGCCAGGGATGCCATTTATGTCAGAATCTGTGGTATTTAAATGATCCCAAAATTGTAGAAAGTCCCTATCTTTGAGCCCCGCTGCCAAAGAAGAAGTCATAATTCATCTGTGCTGGTTTTCAAGGTTGTTTATTCTTGCTTATCTATAACATGTTCTGTCTGACCTGCAGTAGGCCTCTCTTGTGGGAAAACATGCAGGGCTCTGCCCCTCAGTGGAAGTTACAAACATTATATACCAGAAACTACCTGTGCTATATTTACAATAATGTGCCAATACCTACCACCTGTGTTCAACAATGTGTCCCCAGCCTAAACCAACAGAAAAATGCCAACACTGCAGTGAAACATGGAAGGCGTGAAGAAGATGAAAAAGGACAGGACACACACAATTTCCTCCATCTTGCCTCCTTTGAACCCCTTATCTAGAATCCTAAAATTCTACTTTTGCACCCATGTCACACTAATTATTACTCATATCAAACACTCAGAGTGAGTAATTCATCCTGTAAGATTGAAAACTCTTTTCCATGGACAGAGATCACAGACAGTGTCTCTTAGGGCTCTGTCCAGGGGGGTTCCTGACCCCCTGCCAGGGTCCCAGACCTGCCAGGGCAGCCAGAGGGATGCCCTGGATTACCACAGCAAACCTCATCAGGACCCATTGCTATGGTCAGTTTCCATGGCAACCATCACCAGCCCCTGTTGCTATGGTCAGTTTCCATGGCAACCATCACCAGCCCCTGTTGCTATGGTCATTTTCCATGGCAACCTTCCCCAGCCCCTGTTGCTATGGTCAGTCCCTGGGCAGCTCCATGGAGACCCCATGCCAGGAGTGGTTGCCATGGACACCAGCTCAGGCCATCAGCCAGAGCCCGTTTCCATGGCAACCATTGGCACTCCCATCCCCAGGGTCATGGGATCCCAGAACCACAGAAGTGGCTTAGCTGGGAGGGACCCATCAGGATCCTCGAGTCCAACTGCTGGCCCTGCACAGGACACCCCAACACTGCCAGCCTGGGCCTGACAGCGCTGTCCAAACGCTGCTGGAGCTCAGAGAGCCCTGGAGCTGTGACCCTTCCCTGGGGAGCCTGGGCAGTGCCCCAGCAGCCTCTGGGCAAAAACCTTTCCCTGAGATCCAACCTCAGCCTGCCCCGACTCAGCTGCAGCCGCTCCCCGCACTCCTGTCCCTGGGCACCAGAGTGAAGAGGTTCCCTCAGCCCCAGCCAGGGACCCGCTCCCAAGACTGCTGCCATGGCCACCAGGGCTGGCACCAGCTGGGATGCTCGGTATCCACAGGCCGGGATTCAGGAATGGAATTCCCCAATTTCCTGCTCCTGCTAAAACCCTGCTGGCTCTCGTTGCCCTCCCACCTTCCACTGAAGGAAAAAAATGGAAAGATCCCAGGCTGGGATAAGAACAATTTACTGGGAACAGCAACGAGATAAGGAACAAACTGGAACAGAAAAAATATTGACAACAGAAGGGATAAGAAAAACTATTTACAGGGGAAATTACATCACCATCAATTCTACCTTCCTGGCCACATGTCTCCTCCTGCCTGGAAAGGACACCCTTCTCAGAGAGAGAGAGAGAGAGTCCCTTTCCTGCCCCTGGCAATGACCTGAGGTGGGAGTGAATGTAGTGACAGGGCCATGGCCAAACCCTCATGTTCTTCAATCCCACATAAGGTCATTGGCAGGGGCAGGAGAAGGTACAGGTATCTTCCCAGCATGGATCACAGGTAACAGGGATCACGAGGGCTCTTCGCAATGTGGGTTCTTCAATGGGGGATGAAGCTGGAGCAGTGCACGAAGCTCCTCCTGCAGTTGGGGCACTCACAGGGCTTCCGTCATCGGTGGCTCCGTTGGTGTCGGGTCAAGTGAGAGCTCCGGGTGAAGCTCTTCCCACACTGGGGACACTCGTAGGGCCTCTCCCCAGTGTGGATGCGCCGGTGGCTGATGAGGTGCGAGTTTTGCTTGAAGCCTTTCCCACAGTCAGAGCAGAGGAAGGGCCGCTCCTCGGTGTGGACCCGCTCATGCAGGAGGAGTTTTGAGCTGCTCTGAAACCTCTTCCCACATGTGGGGCACATGTAGGGCCTCTCCCCAGTGTGGATGCGCCGGTGGGTGACAAGGTGGGAGTTTTGCTTGAAGTCCTTCCCGCAGTCAGGGCAGCGGAAGGGCCTCTCATCCCTGTGAATCCGCTGATGTACAAGGAGAGCAGAGCTGCTGTGAAACCTCTTCTGACACTCAGGACACTCATAGGGCCTCTCCCCAGTGTGGATGCATAGGTGGGCTACAAGGGCATAGCTGCAGCTGAAGCCCTTCCCACACTCCCCACACCCGTACGGCCATTCCCCAGTGTGGATCATCTGATGTCGTTTCAGACTGTTGCTCTGCCTGAAGCTCTTCCCACACTCCAAGCACTTGTGGGGCTTCTCCCCATCGTGAAGCTTCTCAGATACCACCAGCTCTGAGCTCTGGCTGAAGCTCTGCCCACCTTCCTGACCCAGAGTGGGCCTTTCCTCTTCAGAGCACCCTGGGCTGGGTTTGCAGCCCCTCCTTGTGTGGGATCTCCGGGGCTTTTCCTCCCCGTTGGATTCTTGCTCTGTGGAGTTGCTCAAATCAGCCTCTTCCATGAGGTTCTGCTGCAGGGATTTGTCCTTCCTGGTCTCCATCATCAGCTCCTGCTCTGGGGTAGGAAGGACAAGGAGAGGATGGGATTTGCCTCCGTGCCACAAGGAAGGGCAAGGAGATCCCCCCAGTGCGTCCCCGGCAGGAGGGCACCGGCAGCGGGGCTGTCCTGCAGCCGGGGGCCAGGCTGGGCTGGGAGATGGAGCAGGAGAGAGGGGGAAAGGGGCACTGACTTCCTCCTCACCTGCCTCAGTGTCCCAGGGCGCCTTCCTCTTCCTCACAGCCTCCTCCTCCATTTCGTGAAGGTTTGGGTATGGGAAATTCTGTTTTGGGAGGAAAACAAGGGATGAGCACAGTGAGTTTTGTACCGGTTGGAAGGCAAACCAGGGGGAGAGTCTAATCCAGAATGACAACTGAGTAAGAAAATTAAGATCAAGGCAATGATACAGAAACACTGGTTTAAACTCACAGAGTCAGGATATAACCTGACACCCCGTTGCTCAGGGTGGTGGTAGCTGTCTGATGAAATGGTGGCTGCAGTCCGGCTGGAGTGATGAACGTGATTCTGACAAAGTGGGGATCCTGTAGAAGGGTCTGGTCTTCCTCTGAAGGTCCAGTGGTGGTTATGGAGCTCTTGTCCTCTGGGAATGCAGTAGGCAAGGTGGTCATGGTGTTGCAAGGGTGAGATTATATCCAGGTAGGAATGCTTGGTTCCTCCCCCTGGGCGGAGCATCCCACAATGGGATGATGTAATTTTATCAGCCCTGCAGTGACACTCAATGGCCCATTAACAGAAGATGGCCCCTGGAGGGCGTTATCAGGACTGAGCCATGGAAGAGATAAAGAACACTGCCCCACCTGTTGATAACAGTTTATGGAGATGGTGACTGAAAACACTTTTGGTTACATCTGACACTGTAACCTGAAACAGTGAGGCAATCCCTGCTCGGGGTGGGGGGTGAACACCACCCCCCTTACCCAAACTGGCTCAGGTGTAAAACCCCCACCCTGGGAAGGACACACACACAGGGACAATGTCACACTTGCCCGGCCCCAGGGGAGATCTCTGTCCCTGTCACTCCCTTGCTCTCCCCCCTTTTTTCTTTCTTTCCATCCCTCTCTCTACCTCACATTTGTTGTTCAATAAAATCCACCTTGGATTTGGTCTTGGTAGCACCTTAATTGGGGCAGAGGCATCACTCTAACAATTTTATTAACCAGCTTGCAACATTATTTTGCACAGTGAGTTCAGGGCACTGTTGTCTGACCCTGAGTGCCTTTTTGACAACAGCCTGGTTCCCTCCTCTGAGGAGGTTCTGCCTCTTTCTGGAGGAACTCTTGGAAACTTGGATGCAGCTTCCTCTGAGCAACTTTTGGGGAACTTATGAGGAAAATGGCTGTTGTGGGTGGCCAGTGTAAAGAAAATATAATCCTGTCCTTCCCTGAAAAGTTCGTTAAAGTCACTGGAGGAAAGGGAGCAAATCATACCAGTGAAACTGACCAGGATCAGTCACCCCAAGGTGAGGAACACAAGGCTGCTAAAGTCCTACAAGAAGCCCAGCTCAAGTAGATAAACTCCCGAATAATTAGTGAATTCGCAGGCTTGGGGGTTTTTCCAAATATGAGAATCATTATTTTCTTGGTCCCTGTCACCTTTGTGACACCTACACAGACCTTTCCCTTCCTTTTAATAATCTCTATTGGGCCAAATTTCCACATTTCTTTTTTTGGAACCTGCCAGCATCTGAGCTGGAGCTGTGCTGGAACTGATGAAATTTGGAATTGCCTCAGAATTGCTTCTGTTGTTGGTTTATTAATGTTTGGGATTTGTTTGCGTTTCCATCACAAGAGACTTGCTGGAAGAGCAATCCTTCCTCAAGGCATTTTATGTAGGGTTAAGTTTAATTTATGTTGAGTTTGTTTTGTCCAGTGCCCAGGGGATGCTCAAGGGATCTCTGGTTTTGGTTTGACCCTAATTTTCTTCTGATTTGTCTTTGTCACTTGAAAACACCTGAAAAATGACTAAAAAAAGTATTGATCAGAGATGTCAGAAGTCCCATCATTTAAGGGGTATCTCAGGTGGGATTTATGGTTTGGGAACGTATTCTGGAGGATTTGTGGGTTCTTGGGGGATATCTGGTAGTATTCTCCATATCTTTGCACTCCAAAAGCCAAGGTGGATTGCTCTGTCACCTCAAAATTATTCAATCCCACTGGAAACCCCACAATCTTACCCCAAAAATTGCTCAATTCCACCTCAAAATGGCTGGTTCCCACCTCAGTCCCATGCCAAAATTACTCAATTCCTCCTCCTCCAGGGTTAGATGGGGTTGGAAGGAGATTGAGAGAAGTAAGATCCAAATTTGAGGTTTTGGGATCAGGATTGTATGGGGCTGGGTGGGTGTGATTTATTTTGATAATTAATAAAACTATCAGAATTATTGATTTCTGTCCCATTCATTTTCTGTCAGTTCTGGTTTGCTTTTCAGAGTGCCGCCTTCTCAGCTGATTTTGTTTCTGTCCTCCTGTCCCAGACTGAAAAGCAAGATGTGTTCTATTTGCCATCTGTTTGGCAGTTGTCCTGTGTTAAGTGGGCAGTTTTTCCTTATCTCTTCCACAATCAGTCCCCCCTCAGGGGAGACATCTGCTGATAATGGGCTATTGAATGTCACTGCATGACTGATAAGAACTGTAACATCCCATTGTGAGATGCTCTGTCCAGAGGGAGGAGCCAAGCATTCCTACCTGCATCTAGTCTTGAGATTCTGGCCCACCAACACAGCTTTTTCTGGGCTGGATTTCTCAGAGGAAGAGCTGCCTCTTCCACAGCCCCTTCAGAAAAAGACACCCTTTCCTACTGGATCCCTTCTCCAACAGAACCACACCTGACACTCCTGGAGGACTGCAGCCACAATTCCAATTGGACTGCAGCCAACACCCTGTCCAACAGAGTGTCAGGTTGTATTCTGGCTCTGTCAGTGTTGTTTTGCATTACTGCATTGTTTATTTTATCTTTTTATTTTCTTCCCTAATAAAAAACTGCTATTCCTGCTCCCATATTGTTACTAGAGAGTACCCTTTAATTTCAAATTTATAACAATTTAGAAAGAAAGAGTCTACATTTTTCCATTTCGGGAGAGGCTCCTGCCTCCCTTAGCAGACACGTGTCATTCCAAACCAAAACACCTCTTTTCTCTCCTGCTTTCCTTTGCCTGCTCTGTTTCTCTCTCAGTGTCTCCATTGACCCAGGGCAGCTCCCACCAAAGACCCTGCCCTGATTTAATTCCCAATCAATGATCAACGACAACCATGGGTGAAGTTATGATGGCTGGTAGTGAAATGTCACTGTAAGATCTTGCTCCACTTGGCTGTTGGCTCTTCCATAAGAGCTTTGCCTTCAAGGGCAGGAACATCTTTTCCTGGCTGGGAACTGGAATTCCAGCCCCTGGCAGTGTGTGCCATGGATCCCAGAGGGGCATTCCCGAGGCTCCCAGGGTGCTGCTCCTGCCGTGCCTCCCAAGGAGCTGTGCAGGGCAGGGGACAAGGTGCAGCAGCTGTGTTGGTGCTGCAGTGCCACAACGGCCCCTGGTTCCAGGAATTTCCGCACTGCCAACAGCGGTTCCTGGGTTCCATGATGCCCTGCTGTGTCCCCATGGATATTTGGTGTCATGAAGTTCTTCAGTGTCACAATGGCCACCTCGCTCCATGAGCTTCTGCAGTGTCCAAATGGCCTCCTTGGATGGGCAGTGTCACCATGGACCATTGTCTCCATGCAGCCCCGCTGGGTCACCATGGACCCCTTGGTTCCATGAGGTTCTGGGGGTGTCTCCATGGTCTCCTTGGATCCACAGTGTCACAATGGACCACTGGATCCACGTGGCCCTGTGTGTCACCATGGTCCCTTGGTTACGTGGGACTCCAGAGTCACAATTGACTCTTTGCTTTGTCATCCTATGGGGGAGAGAACTGTCCTTCTTCTCCAGGGGCCTATGGCCAAAACTGGGATTCCTTCCCCAAATTTTCTTATATGCAAAGATTGTTCCCTGATGAAACTTGCCAACAGAAACAGGTCTGGCTGCCTTGGCCACCCAGGGGCCACCTCTCATCTGCCTTTCAGACACTGGGTCCATGTGCTTTTCTTGCTTAAAAAGCATCCATTTCAACCAGGCACCCATGCCCAAAATTTGGGATCTGCCTCCCAAATTCCCTATATACAAGAATAGCTCCCAGAAAAATGATGCCAGGACAGAGACGTCCTGCTGGCTTAGGCCTCTGGTGGCCGCCATTTATCTGCCCCTCAAACACTGGTGTTCCGTCCTTTCCTTCCTTTGGAAAAGAACCGTCCTGCTCCTCCGTATGTCCTTGTCTGAAATTGGGATTCCAACTCTAAAACTCAGTACATTGAAGGATTGCTCCCAGGCAAAATCTGCCAGTACCATCAAGCCTGGCTGGCCTTGGCCTCTGGTGGCTGCCCCTGCCACACTGGGACTTGGTTCTTTCCTTCCCATGGAGATCACTGTGACACTGTGGGCACCTCATGGAACCAAGGGGATCATTGTGGCACCACTGGAGCCCATGGAACCAAGGGGCCATGGTGACACCGCGGGGCTTCAGGGACACAGAGACCATTATGACTCTGTGGGGCCTGATGGAACCATGGAGACCATTCTGACCCTTCAGGGCCTGGTGCCACCGAGGGGGCATTGTGACACCTCAGGGCCTCCTGGAAGCCAGGGACCATTGGGACACTGTGGGGCCCCATGGAAGCGAGGGAACACGGAACAGGTCTGGCTGGCTTGGCCTCCCAGGGACCACCTGACAGGTCTGGCTGATCTTGGGATGTCATGGGCTGCCTCTCATCAGCTCCTGGAGCACTGGGGCTCAGTGCTCTGCTTTGTATGGAAAAGAGCTGTCCTTCATTTCAGATGCCCATTGCCAAAACTGACACTCTCCCTAAAAAATTTCCTATATTCAAGGGTATTTCCCTGAAAAAAATCGGGCAGCTTTGGCTGGCCTTGTCCTCTGGTGGTCAGCTCTTGTCTGCCCCTGAAACACTGGGGCTATATTCCTCCATTCCTATGGAAAAGAACTGGTCCTCATGTCCAGGAACCATGGCCAAAATTAGAATTGGCCACCGAGTCCCGCTGGGGTCACGTAACCATCTGCAGCCCCGGGCAGATATTGACTCTTCCAGTGCTTCCATCCTCCCTCCAGTGAGAGAAAAGGACACAGGGCAGGCACACAGAGGAGCAACATGAAGACACCGAGGTCAGTGAAGTGGAAGTTGAGTCCCAGGTGGGAGGGATGAGGAGATGCCTTGATCTTGGGGTTGAAATCCTCTGGTAAAGCTATGGAGAAGGATGTCATTGATACATCAGACTCTCTTTTTCCCTATTAGGCATTGAAAAGTATGGGGAGATGACTTGTTTCAGCAAAGGCCTCCATGCCAAAGTAAGCAAATGTTGAAGTAGCTGTGATCCCAGGAGAAGTTTGAATAGACGAAGAGAGCAGAGTGATGAGACCCTGTGCCCTCAGGGAGAGAAGAAGACCTCTGTTCCCAGAGATGAAGATGATTTCAGAAATAGATGAAGAGAACCTTTGCTCTTAAACAGCTCATCCTGAAACGAATACCCCATAAGTTGGCACGGCCCATAAACACAGCTGTGGGAAAAACTGTGAAAAAATGGGAGAGACTTCACGATTTCACTTTTTCTGAGTGGCTGCTATTCGTGGAAATTGAGAGCTACAAGAGAACTGTTTTCTTGTGGAGAAGTCTCCATAGCAAGAAAGAGAGACTCCTCTCCCTGAGGGAACTAAAGAAGGATTTTTCTAGAGGTGGTAAAGTGACTGAAATTGTTTTGGTTTGTCCCTTTGCATAAAAAGTAAGTAAGAAAAGGTTGAATGGAGAGGGGAAGTGTTCTGAAAGTTTTCTTCTGATCCTTATTAGCCTTTTTTTTACTTACTGTTAACAAACTCTTCTTTATACCCTTTTAAAGATTTGATCCCACTTTGCCTTTCTCCTAATCCTATCTCGCAACAGGAAATTAGTAAGTATTTTATAATGAGTGCACTGGTAATTAGCCAACACTGAACCCACCACACTAATTAATGCACTGGCCGAGAAAGCTCAAATTAGCGAACAAAAACCACGACAGAAACTTCCTGAAGCACTGCCCCAGACAAGATGGAAATCAAGGCAGAGCCATGGTTTGTCAGGACTTGCTTGATCCTATTGAGCCCCGTGGTGCATTTGGAACTGAGCCCTGGAACCTCAGGGCCTGAGAGGAGATTGCACAAACCTGTCCAGGAGTTAAAATCAAGAGCAAACAACCAAAAGGTCTCAATGCATTAATGGGTCCCACTGAAGTCCATCCCCAACACAGGCTCCTCATCGTGGAGGGGAGAATTGGAGGCCAGGATCACACAAAAACCTCTCAGAGACTCAAAATGGCACAAAAACCTCTCAGTGTGGAACGGAAAATCCAAAGTACCTGGAAAAAGTTGAGTATCTGAAAGCATTAATGAGCCCCACTGGGTGTCAGTACAAAGCTCTCAAAGGACTCATTAAAGCAGATAATTGGGGCCATGATTGCACAAACCTCACACAGAGTCTGGATCAAAAGGGAAACACCAAGTACCTTAAAAGAACTGAAGTACCTTGAAGCATTAATGGGCCCCACTGAGTGTTGTTACTGACAAAGCCTCTCCAGGGACTAATTATAGCAGATAATTTGAGGCCATGATTGCACAAACCTCTCAGAGACTCCAAGGCAAAAGTCAAACCCAAAGTCCTTTGAAAAACCTGCAGTCCCTGGGAGCATGAAGGAGCCCCCAGGGCCATTCCTGACCAAGGCTCCCCAGGGACTCCTTCCAGCAGATCCTTGAGGCCACTGGGATGTGGGCTAGGGGGGGATGCTGAGGGCAGGACCAGGGGGTGACAGTGCCCAGCCTGGCTGGGGCTGTGCCAGGAGGCCCCAGGGCCTCAGGACAAGGTGTCTCCTCCCAGCCCTTGGTGGCACAGACCCTGCTGTGCCCCAGGGCACCAAGACATGGCTTCTCTTTGTCCCCACTTGTCATCAGTGCCTCCAGTTCTCTGCTCTGCCTGGGGCCTGGGGACACTTTCTCAGTTATGTCCCTCAGTGGGACCCATTAAAAGTCCAAGAAACTTTGGAGTTGGATTCTGACTTGGAGTTCTGGAGAGGTTTCTGCAGCTCCCTCTCAGGGCCTGATGTTCAGGGCCTGAGCACAAAGCCCCAGAGGGTCATTAAAGTCCTTGTGCTGTGTCTGTGCTGCTGAGCTGGGCCGGGCTCCTGGCACAGAGGGTGATCCTGGTAACCAAGCAGAGCTTCAAAAGCACATTTCTCTTGCTGAGCAGCTCTTCTCCCAGCCCAGCAGGGCTGGGGCACTGCCTGCAGCCAGCCCGGGCACAGCACAGAGGCACAGAGAGCTTCAATCAGTCAGGGCTGGGAAGGGGCTGAGAAGTGCCTGGGGCAGAATCACTGCCAGCCCTTGGCACAGGAACCTCTGGCTGCAGGACAATGCAGCTGCAGCTCCTGGAGAGATCTCCTAAAGCTGGAACATCCCGATGCCCACAGACCCTGTGAGTGCATTCTCTGCTCATCTCCTGTGCAGAGCAGCCAGGGGTGCCCAGGGCTGTCCTGCAGAGCAGGGTCCTGCAGCCCAGGGCGCTGTGCTGGGCCAGGACTCTGCTGCCTGCCAGGGACAGCTCTCAGCCGGCCCTGGAGCTGCTCCCAGCGCTGGCCAGGAGCTGTGGGGGGAAGGAGCCACCCTGAGCAGGGCAGGTGCTGCTGCTGAGAGGGGCTGGGTGGGGCAGGGCTGCTCCCAGCTCCAGACCAGCCTGGGCACAGCTCCGGAGGACACTTCCCAAAGAAGGTAAGCCTGGGATTGCTGTAAAGGTCAGGAGCTTTCCTGAGAGTGTTTTCAATTTCCTGATTGGAGCAGGATGGGAAAGTTGGGGTGATGACAAAAATATTTTTGCTATTTATACATCTTTCATGTATCCGTATCTCTGTAAATTAGTTTGATATAATTATAAAACTATAATCCTTATTTAACTCTATTAAACTTTTAATTAACGTTATTAATTTACTATTATGTACTTACATAATTGTAATCCTTTACTGACTCTAGTATGTTTCCTACCTATCTCTTAGATTTCAGAACAATAAGGTGACTGTCTAAATACATTCCTGAAATACGGCATAGTCTTATTATCGGGAATAGGACCTACAAGAAGAACACTATGTGAGCAGTCATAACTAAAGGTGGGCAAAGAAGCCCTTGGACCTACTCCAATGGTTTGAGCCAGGGGTGTGTAACTGGGGCAACTGAAACTCCTATTGGGTGTCCCTGTTAAATATACTAATTAATTAACCTTAATAAATTGTTGAAATCATGGGCTCGGTGTGCCCCACACCCTCTGGGACACATGGAAGCTTCCAATAAATGTCAGGTTTTTACTTTACTGTTCTAACACTGTTGCAAGGGTATTTTTTCTCTTTTGGTTATAGACAACAGGGGGATGAGAGAAGCAGAACAAGAATTGAATCCCAGAATCACAGAACATTCTGAGTTGAAAGGGCCACATGGGATCATCAAAGGAATGTTTGAACATTTACAGAGACTCCAGAACTGTGACTTTGGCTGGTCAGTCTCTCTGCTGGGAGCCTCCCAAAGGGCCTTCAGCCACTCCTCATCCCTGGACAGCAGCAGCATCACCTCTGCAGGGCCCAGCAGGGCTCTCCTGAGCTGCCCTTGCCCAGCTGCACACAGAGCCTGCCCCAGCCAGGGCCCTGCACACAGGCAGGTTTCTGTAGGGCCGTGCCGAGGGCACACAGGGTGGGATGGGCTCTGTGAGCGCTGGCAGGGACAAGGCACCTCTCAGGAGGGAATGTCCAGGCCCAGGGAGATGCTCAGGGAAGCAGAGGGGGCTGAACAGGGCAGTGCTGGGGGAACAAGCCCATCCAGCCCCTCACCTGCCCTCAGCCACAGGGAATCCTTTGCCTCTCACATCTCTCAGTGGCAAACTCTGAGTGCAGCAGGAATGCTGGGGATTTCTGACCTCAGAGAGCCAGGAATGGTGTGTGGGTAGGAAAACAATTCCTAAAATCATCTCCTGCCATCTGTTTGCCTTAGAAGTGTGAGTGGAGATTATATCAAGTGAAGTACTGCACTTTTCTGCATTAGGAGTGATTCCTGTGACAAATCCTGAATATCCAGCCTGGTCCCTCTGCCACAGGGCCACAAACCCAGGGCAGCAGGGCAGGGATGGCTTCTTGAGAGCCCCCACACACAGGCCTGGCTGCTCCTGGCACACTCAGCCAGCACAACTGGAGTTCAGGCAGGGACCTGGGTGAAGGTTTTCCCAGAGCAGGAACATTGGTGGGTGAGTCCCAACGAGACAGTCTGCAGGGAATGGCCCAGGTTTGGCTCCAAGCAGCCTCTCCTGACTTGTACCGGTCCTTTCTCCATGAACAGGTGCCCATGTGTAGCCACAGCAAATGTCCAACAGCAGCTCCATCAGCCACTTCCTCCTGCTGGCATTGGCAGACACGCGGCAGCTGCAGCTCCTGCACTTCTGCCTCTTCCTGGGCATCTCCCTGGCTGCCCTCCTGGGCAACGGCCTCATCATCAGCGCCGTAGCCTGCGGCCACCACCTGCACACGCCCATGTTCTTCTTCCTGCTCAACCTGGCCCTCAGTGACCTGGGCTCCATCTGCACCACTGTCCCCAAAGCCCTGCACAATTCCCTCTGGGACACCAGGAACATCTCCTACACAGGATGTGCTGCACAGCTCTTTTTCTTTATGTTCTTCATGTCAGCAGAGCTTTCCATCCTGACCATCGTGTGCTACGACCGCTACGTGTCCATCTGCAAACCCCTGCACTACGGGACCCTCCTGGGCAGCAGAGCTTGTGCCCACATGGCAGCAGCTGCCTGGGCCAGTGCCTTTCTCTATTCACTACTGCACACGGCCAATACATTTTCCCTGCCCCTGTGCCATGGCAATGTCCTGGGTCAGTTCTTCTGTGAAATCCCCCAGATCCTCAAGCTCTCCTGCTCCAAATCCCACCTCAGGGAACAATGGTTTCTTGCTGTTAGTGTCTGTTTGGCATTTGGTTGTTTTGTGTTCATTGTTTTCTCCTATGTGCAGATCTTCAGGGCTGTGCTGAGGATCCCCTCTGAGCAGGGACGGCACAAAGCCTTTTCCACCTGCCTCCCTCACCTGGCCGTGGTCTCTCTGTTTATCAGCACTGGTGTATTTACCTACCTAAAGCCCCCCTCGATGTCCTCCCCATCCCTAGATCTGGCCCTGTCAGTTCTGTACTCGGTGGTGTCTCCAGCCCTGAACCCCCTCATCTACAGCCTGAGGAACCAGGAGCTCAAGGCTGCGATGTGGACACTGATGACTGGATGCTTTCAGGAACATTAAACTGCTGGCCAATTTCTGCAAATCGCTTGCAATAAACGTCATCTTTGATACTTCTTGGTTTCATTTGGGACGATCTTTTTCTTTGTAACACTCATTTAATTTTGTACTCAAAGAAATGTAATTTTTGTGCCATTTCTCACTTTGTTTCTTTCCTCCTTCCCTGTGCCCACAGACTGTGTCAATGAGGGGCTGTGCTCTTGGTGGCTTTCAAGGAACTAAAGGATCTCCCAGCAGTTTTCTGCAGAGATGCCCTTTTGTTGCCTTCTCTGGAGCTGCAGCAGCAATGTCTGTGTGCAGAGCTGGGGGCAGATCAGTGCTGGCACAGCAGCTCTGCTCCTGCTGGCCACACCATTCCTGCTCCAGGCCAGGAGCCATTGGCCTTCTTGGCCACCTGGGCACACGGCTGGCTCATGTCCAGCCTGCTGTCCATCAGTCCCTGCAGGTCTCTTTCTGCCTGGCTGCTGTCCAGCCCCTTTGTCCCCAGCCTGTAGCACTGCAGGGGTTTTTGTGGCCAAAGTGCAGGTCCTAGCACTTGGACTTGTTAAACCTCACCTTGTTGGGTTTGGTTCCTGGATCCAGCCTTTCCAGGGTCCTGTGCAGAGCCCTCCTACCCTCCAGCAGATCAACACTCACATCCAGTTTGGTGTCATCTGCAAAAATGTCCTTGTTCCAAGGGGCCCTCAGTGTCACAATGTCCCTTTGGTTACACCAGGCCCTGCACTGTCACACTGGGCTCCTTGGTTCCATGGGGCCCCAAAATGTGACAATGGACTCCTTGGTTCCATGGGGCTTCACCGTGTCACAATGTTCTCGTTGGTGCCACAGTTTCACAGTGGCCCCTTGGTTCCATGGGGCCCCAGGGTGTCACAAAGGCCCCATAGTCACACGAGGTCCCACACTATCACAATGCTCTCTGTGGTTCCACAAGTCCCCTCAGTGTCACAATGGACTCCTTGTTTCCATGAGCCCACACAGTGTCACAAGGGCCTTCCAGATTCCTGGAGGCCCCAGAGTGTCACAGTGGCCCCTTGGTTACACAAGGTCCTGCAGTGTCACAATGTCCCCTTGGTTCCATGAGGCCCTGCAGTGTCAGAACGGCCCCTTGGTTCCACTGGGCCCTGGACTCTCCCAATGCTCTCCTTGGTTTCGCAGTGTCACAATGGTGAAACCCCTCGGTTACATGAGGCCCTGCAGTGTCACCATGGCCTCTGTGCTTCCACCAGGACCCAGTGTCACGGGGACTCCCTGGTTCCATTGGGCCCCAGAGCACCACAATGGAGCCCTGGTTCTATGGGGCTGCACAGTGTCACCATGGTCCTCTTATTTCCACCAGGCCCTGCAGGGTCACAATGGCCCCAGAGTGTCCCAATCATCACAGAATGACAGAATCAAATAGGCTGGAAAAGACCTTTGGGATCATCAAGTCCAACCAATGCCCTAATACTGCCTTGTCACCCAGACATGCCACTGAGTGCCACTGGAGAGGGACAGTGACTCTGCCACCTCCCCCCTGGCCTGCCCATTCCAGTGCCCACTCACCCTTTCTGTGAAGAACTTCTTCCTCTTGTCCAGCCTAAACCTCCCCTGATGCAGCTGAAGGCTGTGTCTTCTTGTGCTGCCCTCCAGCAGATCCACACTCACACCCAGCTTGGTGTTACCTGCAAATTTGGGGATGGTGGGCTCGATCCCCTCCCCCAGATCATCGGTGAAGATGTTAAACAGGGCTGGGCCCAACACTGATCCCTGGGGACAGCACCAGGGACTGGACACCAGCTGGGTGCAGCACCATCCCCACCCCTCTCTGGGCCCAGCCTCCAGCCAGCTCTTCCATCTCCCAGCCAGGAGGGAACCTGCCCAAGCCGTGGGCTGCAGCTTTTCCAGGGAATGCTGTCAGAGACAGTGTCCAAGGCTTTGCTGAAGTCCAGATGGACACATCCACAGCCTTTCCCACATCCACAGGTGGGTCACCTGGTTACAAAAGGAGATCAGGGTGCTCAGGCAGGACCTGCCCCTCTTAAATCCACGCTGGCTGGCTCTGACCCCTCGGCCATCCTGTGGGTGTCCTGTGGTGGCACTCAAGGTGATCTGTTCCATAACCATGCCGGGCACCGAGGTCAGGCTGACAGGCCTGGAGTTCCCCAGATCCTCCTTCCAGCCCTTCTTGGGGATGGGCTCACACTGGCACCTCCAGTGCTCTGGGACCTCCCTGGTGAGCCAGGACTGATGGTAAATGATGGGGAGCAGCTTGGGGAGCTCATCCCCCAGCTGCCTCATCCCCCTAGGATGGATCCCATCCCATCCAATACACCTGTGGGCATCTGAGTGGCTCAGCAGGTCACCAGCTGCTTCCTCCTGGATTACAGGGGCCGTTCTGCTCCCTGTGCCCATCTACCAGCTCAGCAGAACTCTTGTCCTGAGGACAACCTGTCCTAATATTGAAAATTGATACAAACAAGGTGTTAAGTAGCTCAACCTTTTCTTTATGTTTAGTTACTATATTTTCCACTGGATCCAATAAAGAGTAGAGGTTCTCCTTATACCACATTTTGCTATTAATTTATTTATAGAAATATTTTCTACTCTTTTTTCACACAAGTGGCCTGGTTAATCTCTAATTGAGATTTCACCTCTTTCCTTTTTTTTCTGCATGACCTAACAACATCCTTAAACACTTGCTAAGTTGACTGACCTTCTGTCCAAAGTTAATGCACCCTCTTCTTTCCTGAGTTCCTACAAAAACTCCATGGGCAGCCAGGACAGTCATTTTCCTCACTAGCTCATATTTTGCCACACTGGGACAGGCTGCTCCTTCCCCCTTAAGATTACTTTCCTGAAATGTGTCCATCCTCCCTGGACCCCTTTGTTTTTAAGGGCTGTTTCCCTTAAAAAAATCAATGCCTATTTCAGAACTCCCCAAATCTGCATCCTAAATAGGCCACAGGCTGCCCTTCCTAATTCCAGTGTGGAAGTTTTGTTGCTGCTCCTCCTTCTTTCACAGATCATTGAAAACTTGATAATTTCATGGTCCCTGTGCCCCAGGCAGCCTCTGACCCCCACATCTGATTTTCATATCTATTCAAACTGCATGAGGAGGTGCTTGGATTCAGTGCCAATTGGAGATTGCACATATCAGTGAATTAACTGGGGAAAAAAACCTAAATAGGACCTAGGAAATCTTTTTTCACTGTCTTGCTACATATAATATACTTCAAATACACTTCTGAATTCTACTTAACCACAAAAGATTTGAAAATTTAGATCAAATTGTTTCCAGAGGCTTGGTTTGTTAAGGTGTTCTGAATGTTAATAAGCCCTGGGGCACTGAATTCCTGAACTGAAGAGCTGAAGGCTGAAGAAGCCTTTGGAGCAGTAAAATTCAGCAGCATCCTCCAAGTTGCTGAGGATGTCAGCAGCCCCCACTGAGGCCATCCCTGCCCAGAGACCCTGGGGGAATGGGCAGACAAGGAGAGCGGCCCTGGGGCTGGGGCAGCAGAACTCAGAGGCACCAGCGGCTCCAGCTGGGAAATGGAGTGTGGGATGGGGCTGTGAAAGCCCTGCCTGGGCTGTGCCAAGCAGGACACACAAGCCCTGACCCCCATCCCCCAGACAACTCTCTAAAGGAGACATTTAAAAGGAATTACAGTTATTTGTGTCCTCTGAGTTGGACTCCCTGGAGAAATACCAACAAGAGATTCTCAGGAACTCAAAACAACACAACAGCTTTTGCTGGGAACTTTAGGAAATCAGAGAAACTTTGGCAAAAGATTTAATTTGATATTCAATCTACAGAAAACACTTCTCAAAGCATTACCTTGGCCCACTGAACTTCACAAACACTACACCTGTTCAATTTTAAGTTAATCAAAATTTGCAAGAGGACAGAAATAGAAGAAGTAGACACAGAAGGAAAGGAAAAATAAGACTTAGGGAAGCACACACAGAGCTACTAACTCCTGGATTCCAGTGGGGTTCAGATAGAAATTCCAAGAGGAGGTAGAGCCAAGATGTGTGCCTGCCTTGTGGTCAGCCTTAAATACCCCTTGATCTTCCTGGGCCCTTCCCCCAGGTCGGACTTGGGGCCTTTTGGTCACTCAGGAGCTGGGCTGGGGCTCCAGAGGTGGCTGTGGAGCATTGCCTGTGCTGTGCCAGGGCCTGGCAGACACTGCTGGGCTGGGATAGAGGCTCTGGGGGGATTGGGGTTCCAGGGCAGGGCAGTGCTGGGGTTACAGGGCAGGTCAAGGTGTGACCTGCCCCTTCCTTCCCAACACACAAAATGTTTCCAGCCAACAATCTCCTCCAGTCTGTCACAACAGCAGTGTTGGAGGTGGAACCCCAATTCTGGCCATAGGCACCTGGACAAGAAGGACAGTTCTTTTCCATAGGAAGGAAAGCCCAGAGCCCCAGTGCTTGGAAGGCAGGTGAGAGCCTCACTAGGCCAAGGCCAGCCAGAATTGTCAGTAATGGCAGATTTTTCTGGGACCAGCCTTTGGATATAGGGAATTTTGGAGGTAGAACCCCAATCTCAGCTATGGGCACTAGGAGAAGCTGGAAAGTTCTTTCCCATAGGAAGGAAAGCACGGAACCTTCCCCAGTGTTTTGGGGACAGATGAGAGGTCACCCTCATGAAACCATTGCCAGCCAGACTTCTCATGGCAATATTCCTATGGGAGCAATCCCTGGATAAAAGGAAATTTGGAGGTGAAATCTGAATTCTGGCCATGTGTGCCTGGAGAAGAATGAGAGTTCTTTTCCATAGCAAGGAAAGCACAGAGCCCCAGTGCTCCAGCAGCTGATGAGAGCAGCCCTTGGCATTCCAACATCAGCCAGACCTGTCAGTGGCCCCTGGCAGGCCAAGCCAGCCAGACCTGTTCCATGTTCCCTCAGTTCCATGGGGTCCCACAGTGTCCCAATGGTCCTTTGCTTCCAGGAAGCCCTGAGGTGTCACAATGCCCCCTTGGTGACACCAGGCCCTGAAGGGTCAGAATGGTCTCCATGGTTCCATCAGGCCCCACAGAGTCATAATGGTCTCTGGGTCCATGAAGCCCCACGGTGTCACCATGGCCCCTTGGTTCCATGGGCTCCAGTGGTGCCACAATGATCCCCTTGGCTCCATGAGGTGCCCACAGTGTCACAGTGTCGTGGTTTGACACGGAAAAAGAATTTTTCTGGAAGGAAGAGGTCAGTATAGACATTGACCAATTGAAGGTGGACATGCCTCTGAGAACACAGAGGGGTTAAAAGCAGAATTCCCAGGAGAACTCGCTCTCTTGGGTTCCGGTCATCGTGCAGTGCAGGACTCTCCCCTGCCCGGCCACGAGCTGGGTGGGGGAGGGGAGAAGCCATGTGGCCTTCGGAGGTAGGCCCAAGGGTGGAGGGGCTGGAACTGGGCTGGCCCCCTGCAGATGGAAGGGTGGAGAAAATCTGGGATGTCTCCGTTCCCCCCAGAGTCTCTGTCTCTCCCAAGAGAGAAAAAGAGATGGCGGTGGTTTTATCAGCAGTTCACCGTGGGGAAGGAGAAGAGCAAGGGGGCCGCAAGGTGCCCAGCCGGGCTGTGGGAGCGGGAGCCTGGGCAGCGAGCCATCTCTGGGAGTTGGGACTTTTAACCCTTCCTGAGAAATGAAAGCTTTGTGAAATTTTTCTCCTCCTTGTTTTGAAAAAGAGAGGAAAAGAGACAGCCTGGGACCCGGGATGTTGGAAGGAGAAAGTCTAGGTGGGAGGAGATGATGGAGTGGCTTTTGGCTGGACTTTTTCTTGGTAGCCACAGACTGAACTGATCTTCTCCTCCAAGAGAGACTGTATTTTAGGAGGATGCTGGTGAGCCAAAGAGACCTGTTTCAGCTGGGAAAAGACAGAAGTGGAGCGAACAGAGAAAAGTTAACGAGATTTGTGGTGGTGCCCCCTGTCTTCGCAGAGGAAAAAGAGAAGAAGATCTCTGTTCTTAGATCCTCGGCCCCAGGGGAAAATGGGGGGGACTGTTGGTCCCAAAAATGAAAAACTGAACTGTTGTTTTTTCCCCTCTTAGCAGGGCATCCTTGAAAGGAAAAATCCTAAAAGCAGTCTGTCCATCCATGCATTGGTAGTGAGAGCACTGTGCTTTTTTTTTTTTTTTTTTTTTTTTTTAATAACAAGAAAGGAGAGGGTCACCACTGGCAAACTTTTTTCTCCGGGCGGTGCCATGTGGTGACATGGAAGCACAGGATGTGGCAGCTGTGTTTCTTGGGGGGTCTGTGGCACAAGAGAGAGACTCCTCTCTCCCTGCAGATGGACTGGGTGTTGATTATCTGGAGGGTGGAAACCTGACTGGGGTCCAGATCGTGTCTCACTGTAGTTTGTTGGAGTTGGGTGGTGGGAGGAGGAATGCTTTGGAAGGTTTTCATATTGAATTGTTTGTGTTTTCTTTCTTCTTTTTTTTTTTTACCCTCTTTTATAGTAGCATAGTGGTAGTAGTTTAATAAAGTTTTTTTCTTGTTATTATGCTTGGGCCTGCTTTGCTCTGTTCTCAATCGCATTTCACAGCATTCAGTTGAGAGATTGCATTTTCATGGGGGGAACTGGCATCATGCCAGTGTCAAACCATGACACACAGTGATCTCCATGGGAAGGAAAGAACCGAGCTCCAGTGTGGCAAGGGGCAGCCAGAGTTGATGGTAGTGGCAGATTTTGGCTGGGAGCAACCCTTGGATATAGGGAATTTTGGAGGTGGAACCCCAATTTCAGCCATTTCTGTGTAGATAAGAAGGATGGTCCTTTTCCATAGGAAGGAAAGCACAGATCCCGTCTTTCAAAACAGAAGAGGAGAGAGGTGGCTCCTGAGAGGCTGAACCAACCAGACCTGTTTGTCCTGGCAACTTTTATCATATGGAATTAGGGAGGAGGAATTTCAATTTTGACCATGGACCCCTTGAGAAGAAAGAAGGTTCGCTTCCATTGGAAGGAAGACACAGAGCCCCAGTGTTTTGAGGCAGGTGAGAGGCAGCTCTCAAGAGGCCAAGGGCAGCCAGACCTGTCTGTCCTGGCAGCTTTCACTTGGGAGCAATCCTTGGATGTACAGAGTTTTAGAGGTGGAATCCCAGTTTTGGCCACGGGTGCCTGGTCAGGAGGGAAGGTTTTTCCCTATAGAAATGAAAAACACAAAATCCAAGTGTTCTGGAAGAAGATGAGAGGTGGGCACCCTTAGGCCGAGCCAGCCAGGCCTGTCTCTCCTGATACTTTTCATCTAGGGGCTGTCCTTGGACACAGGGCATTTTGGAGGTGGAATCTCAGTTTTGGCTGTGGGTGCCTGAACAGGAAGAAGAGTTCTTTTTATTAGGAAGGAAAGCACAGAGCCCCAGTGTTTCAGAGGCAGATGAGTGCCAGCCCTCAGGAAGCCAAGGCCAGCCAGACTTGTCAGTCCTGGCAGCTTTTGTCTGGGAGCTATCCTTGGATATAGGCAAATCTGGAGGCAGATCCCGAGTTTTGGCCATGGGTGCCTGGTAGAGATGGATGTTTTTTTCCCATAAGAAAGAAAAGCACATGGTTCCAGTGTTTGAAAGGCAGATGAGAGGTGGCCCCTGGGTGGCCAAGCCTGCCAGAGCTGTCTCTCCTGGCAGATTTAATCTGGAAACAATCTTTGCAGTTAAGAAAATTTGCAGAAGGAATCCCACTTTTGGCCATAGGCCCCTGGAGGAGAAGGACAGTTCTCTCCCATAGGAAGGAAAGCCCAGAGCCCCAGGGCTTCAGGGGCAGATGAAAGTATCCCTTGACATGCCAAGGTCAGCCAGACCTGTCAGGTGGTCCCCAGGAGGCCCAGCCAGCCAGACCTGTTCCATGTTCCCTTGGTTCCATGGACCCCACAGTGTCACAATGGTCTCCTTGGTTCCATGAGGCCCTGGAGTGTCACAATGTTCCCCTTGCTTCTGCAGTGCCACAATGGCCCCGTGCTTCCATGAGGCCTTGCAATGTCACAATGGCTTCGTGGTTCCACAGAGCTCTGATGTGTCACAATGGCCCCTGGGCTCCGTGTGCCCTCGCTGTGTCACAGCGGCTCCTCTGTGACACTGCGGCTGCACAAGGTCACCATGGACCCTTGGTTCCTTGGGGTCTCTGAGTTCACAATGGTCTCCTTGATTCCATGAGGCAGCACAGTGTCACAATGGCCCCTTGGTTCCATGAGGATCTGCAGGGTCACACAGGTTTGTGACATTTGTCTTTGCTGCCCCTCACATCCCCCTGCCCCACAAACAGCCCCGAGCCACCCGTGAGGGACAGGCCCTGCTGTGCCAGGCTGGGCTCAGGGCTTGGCCTTTCTGCTTCCCCCAGCCAGCCCAGGCCTTGCTCAGCATTGCAGTTCCCTGCTCTGAGCCTTTGGCTCCCTGCAATCCTGGCCTAAAGTATCTGCTCTCACCAGTCCCTGGGGAGCCTTTGGCAATCCCTGCCCTCAGTGGGGCCCAGTGATACTCCAAAGGACTTGGAGTTTTGCTTCTGACTTCTTGAGCAGCTTCTTCAGCCTTCTCTCAGTGCCTGAGGGTCCTGGACTCAGTCCCAAATCCTCCATGGCGATCATTAAAGAAAAGGAAGCCCTTAGGGGCGCTTTGTCTTCATTCAATCGTCTGCAAGTCTCCAGGGCTTGTGCACCTGATTGGAGTCAGTTTGGAGTTCTTGTAAGGAGGAAGATTTCCAAGTGCACCTCATGACATTTTTTCTTCAATCAAATGTGTATTTTTTTATTTTCCAGTTCAGAGAAGAGCTGATAGAAGCATTCCCCAGGTGATCTAGATGCTGAAGGTCTCCTTAGGAGGTCTGGGCATGTAGAAGAATGAGCCCCTTGAGGGCTGACCCTGTTCGGACAAGCTGCTCCTCACCCCCAGCCTCACCATGCCTGACATCACCCACCTGGCTCTGACATCCCTGTGCCCTGCAGCAGAACCTTGTCCCTGAGCTCTGCAGCTCCATGTCCCAGCCCATTGCACCGTGTCCCACCTGCTCTCCTCAGGGCTCTGCCTGCACACAGGCCCAGGAGAAGTTTTCCTCTTGGGAAAGAAAGAATGGAAAAGCCTGAGCAGGTTTCCTAAACAACAAACCCCACTCAGGAGCCACCTGCTCAGTACAGGCTGCCTGGAATGGTGTCACCTTTCTACAAGGGACAGTGTGACCAGAAATGATCTCTGGAAGCAGAATTCTCTGAGTCTCCCAGCTGAATTCTCTGTCCCTGTCCTCTCCCTGGATCTCTGTTGCAGATGGAAGCTCCTGGTGCCATCCTCACCTTTAACCTCCCTCTGGAATGCAAACAGGTGTCCCCAGGTATGTTAAGCAGGATTTGCTCAATGTTTCTATAAATCTTTTGTGTCCCCCATGGAATGAAGGGGTCATTTTGGCACTGAGGGGGTGACGTGGAAGCAAGGAGTCAATTGTGACCCTGGGGTCCCACGTAACCAAGGGGCCATGGTGACACAGCAGGGCCACGTGGATCCAGTGGTCCATTGTGACACTGTGGATCCAAGGAGACCATGGAGACACCCCCAGAACCTCATGGAACCAAGGAGTCCATGGTGACCCAGCGGGGCTGCATAGAGCCAATGGTCCATGGTGACACTGCCCATCCAAGGAGGCCATTTGGACACTGCGGAAACTCATGGAGCGAGGTGGCCATTGTGACACTGAAGAACTTAATGCCACCAAATATCCATGGGGACACAGCAGGGCATCATGGATCCCAGGAACCGCTGTTGGCAGTGCAGAAACTCCTGGAACCAGGGGCTGTTGTGGCACTGCAGAACCAACACAGCTGCTGCACCTTGTCCCCTGCCCTGCACAGCTCCTTGGGAGGCACGGCAGGAGCAGCACCCTGGGAGCTTCGGGAATGCCCCTCTGGGATCCGTGACACACACTCCCAGGGGCTGGAATTCCAGTTCCCAGACAGGAAAAGATGTTCCTGCCCTTGAAGGTAAAGCTCTTATGGAAGAGCCAAAAGCCAAGTGCAGCAGGATCCTACAGGGACATTTCACTGCCAGCCTTCATAACTTCACCCATGGTTGTCGTAGCTCATGGATTGGGAATTAAATCAGGGCAGGGCCTTTGGTGGGAGCTGCCCTGGGTCAAGGGAGACACTGGGAGAGAAACAGAGCAGGCAAAGAGAGGCAAGAGAAAAAGGAGATGTTTTGTGTTGGAATGACACGTGTCTGCTAAGGAAGGCGGGAGCCTCTCCTGAAATGGAAAAATGTAGATTCTTTCTTTCTGAATTGTTATAAATTTGAAATTAAGGGGGGCTCTCACGTAAAAATATGGGAGCAGGAATAACAGCTCTTTATTAGGGAAGAAAATTAAAATATGAACAAAAACAACACTGACAGAGTCAGAATACAACCTGACACTCTGTTGGACAGGGTGTTGGCTGCAGTCCAATTGGAATGGTGGCTGCAGTCCTCCTGGAGTGTCAGGTGTGGTTCTATTGGAGAAGTGATCCTGTAGAAAAGGGTGTCTTCTTCTGAAGAGGAAGAGGCAGCTGTTCCTCTGAGAAATCCAGCCCAGAAAAAGCTGTGTTGGTGGGCCAGAATCTCAAGACTAGATGCAGGTAGGAATGCTTGGCTCCTCCCTCTGGGCAGAACATCTCACTATGGGATGTTACAGTTCTTATCAGTCATGCAGTGACATTCAATAGCCCATTATCAGCAGATGTCTCCCCTGAGGGAGAATTGATTGTGGAAGAGATAAGGAAAAACTGCCCACTTAACACAGGACAACTGCCAAACTGATGGGAAATAGAACACATCTTGCTTTTCAGTCTGGGACAGGAGGTCACAAACAAAATCAGCTGAGAAGGCGGCACTCTGAAAAGCAAACCAGAACTGACAGAAAATGAATGGGACAGAAATCAATAATTCTGATAGTTTTATTAATTATCAAAATAAATCACACCCACCCAGCCCCACACAATCCTGATCCCACAGCCTCAAAATTGGATTTTACTTCTCTCAGTCTCCTTCCAACCCCATCTAACCCTGGAGGCTGAGGAATCGAGTAATTTTTGCATGGGACTGAGATGGGAACCAGCCATTTTGAGGTGGGATTGAGTAATTTTGAGGTGACAGAGCAATCCACCTTGGCTTTTGGAGTGCAAAGATATGGAGAATACTCCCATATATCCCCCAAGAACCCACAAATCCTCCAGAATACATTCCCAAACCATAAATTCCACCTCAAATACCTCTTAAATGGTGGGACATTTGACATCTCTGATCAATACTCTTTTTAGTCATTTTTTCAGGTGTTTTTAAGTGATAAAGACAAATCAGAAGAAAATTAGGGCCAAACCAAAACCAGAGACCCCTTGAGCATCCCCTGGGCACTGGACAAAACAAACTCGGCAGAAATCAAACTTAACCCTACATAAAATGCCTTGAGGAAGATTTGCTCTTCCCACAAGTCACTCGTGATGGAAATGCAAACAAATCCCAAACATTAATAGACCAACAACAGAAGCAATTCTGTGGCAATTCCAAATTTCATCAGTTCCAGCACAGCTCCAGCTCAGATGCTGGCAGGTTCTAAAAAAAGAAGCATGGAAATTTGGCCCAATACAGATTATTAAAAGGAAGGGAAAGGTCTGTGTAGCTGTCACAAAGGTCAGTGACAGGGACCAAGAAAATAATGATTCTCCCCCCAAGCCTGTGAATTCAGGAGTTATTTGGGAATTTAGGTACTTGAGCTGGGCTCCTTGTAGGACTTTAGTAGCCTTGTGATCCTCACCGTGTGGTGAATGATCCTTGTCTGTCTCACTGATATCATTTAGTCCCTTTCCTCCAGTGATTTTAACAGACTTTTCAAAGAAGGAAAACAAAATATTTTCTTTACAATGGCCACCCACAACAGCCATTTTCTTCATAAGTTCTCCCAAAAGTCACTCAGAGGAAGCTGCATCCAAGAGTTCCTCCAGAAAGAGGCAGAACCTCCACAGAGGAGGGAACCAGGCTGTAGTCAAAGTCACTTGGGGTCAGACAGCAGTGCCCTGAACTCACTGTGCCAAATAATATTGCAGTCTGGTTAATAAAATTGTTAGAGAGATGCCTCTGCCCCAATGAATGTGCTAACAAGACACAATCCAAAGTGGATTTTATTGAACAGTAAATGTGAGGTAGAGAGAGAGACGGAAAGAAAGAGAAAAGTGGGGAGAGCAAGGGAGTGACAGGGACAGAGATCTCCCCTGGGACAGGGCAAGTGTGACATTGTCCCTGTGTGTGTGTCCTTCCCAGGGTGGGGGTTTTACACTGGAGCCAGTTTGCGTAAGGGGGGTGGTGTTCACCCCCCACCCCGAGCAGGGATTGCCTCACTGTTTCAGGTTACAGTGTCAGATGTAACCAAAAGTGTTTTCAGTCACCATCTCCATAAACTGTTATCAACAGGTGGGGCAGTGTTCTTTATCTCTTCCATGGCTCAGTCCTGATAACGCCCTCCAGGGGCCATCTTCTGTTAATGGGCCATTGGGTGTCACTGCAGGGCTGATAAAATTACATCATCCCATTGTGGGATGCTCCGCCCAGGGGGAGGAACCAAGCATTCCTACCTGGATATAATCTCACCCTTGCAACACCACGACCACCTTGCCTACTGCATTCCCAGAGGACAAGAGCTCCATAACCACCACTGGACCTGCAGAGGAAGACCAGACCCTTCTACAGGATCCCCGCTTTGACAGAATCACGTTCATCACTCCAGCCGGACTGCAGCCACCATTTCATCAGACTGCTACCACCACCCTGAGCAACGGGGTGCCAGGTTATATCCTGACTCTGAGAGTTTAAACCAGTGTTTCTGTATCATTGCCTTGATCTTAATTTTCTTACTCAGTTGTCATTCTGGATTAGACTCTCCCCCTGGTTTGCCTTCCAACCGGTACAAAACTCACTGTGCTCATCCCTTGTTTTCCTCCCAAAACAGAATTTCCCATACCCAAACCTTCACGAAATGGAGGAGGAGGCTGTGAGGAAGAGGAAGGCGCCCTGGGACACTGAGGCAGGTGAGGAGGAAGTCAGTGCCCCTTTCCCCCTCTCTCCTGCTCCATCTCCCAGCCCAGCCTGGCCCCTGGCTGCAGGACAGCCCCGCTGCCGACGCTCTGCTGACGGGGATGCACTGGGGGGATCTCCTTACCCTTCCTTGTGGCACGGAGGCAAATCCCATCCTCTCCTTGTCCTTCCTACCCCAGAGCAGGAGCTGATGATGGAGACCAGGAAGGACAAATCCCTGCAGCAGAACCTCATGGAAGAGGCTGATTTGAGCAACTCCACAGAGCAAGAATCCAACGGGGAGGAAAAGCCCCGGAGATCCCACACAAGGAGGGGCTGCAAACCCAGCCCAGGGTGCTCTGAAGAGGAAAGGCCCACTCTGGGTCAGGAAGGTGGGCAGAGCTTCAGCCAGAGCTCAGAGCTGGTGGTATCTGAGAAGCTTCACGATGGGGAGAAGCCCCACAAGTGCTTGGAGTGTGGGAAGAGCTTCAGGCAGAGCAACAATCTGAAACGACATCAGATGATCCACACTGGGGAATGGCCGTACGGGTGTGGGGAGTGTGGGAAGGGCTTCAGCTGCAGCTATGCCCTTGTAGCCCACCTATGCATCCACACTGGGGAGAGGCCCTATGAGTGTCCTGAGTGTCAGAAGAGGTTTCACAGCAGCTCTGCTCTCCTTGTACATCAGCGGATTCACAGGGATGAGAGGCCCTTCCGCTGCCCTGACTGCGGGAAGGACTTCAAGCAAAACTCCCACCTTGTCACCCACCAGCGCATCCACACTGGGGAGAGGCCCTACATGTGCCCCACATGTGGGAAGAGGTTTCAGAGCAGCTCAAAACTCCTCCTGCATGAGCGGGTCCACACCGAGGAGCGGCCCTTCCTCTGCTCTGACTGTGGGAAAGGCTTCAAGCAAAACTCGCACCTCATCAGCCACCGGCGCATCCACACTGGGGAGAGGCCCTACGAGTGTCCCCAGTGTGGGAAGAGCTTCACCCGGAGCTCTCACTTGACCCGACACCAACGGAGCCACCGATGACGGAAGCCCTGTGAGTGCCCCAACTGCAGGAGGAGCTTCGTGCACTGCTCCAGCTTCATCCCCCATTGAAGAACCCACATTGGGAAGAGCCCTCGTGATCCCTGTTACCTGTGATCCATGCTGGGAAGATACCTGTACCTTCTCCTGCCCCTGCCAATGACCTTATGTGGGATTGAAGAACATGAGGGTGTGGCCATGGCCCTGTCACTACATTCACTCCCACCTCAGGTCATTGCCAGGGGCAGGAAAGGGACTCTCTCTCTCTCTCTCTCTCCCTCTCTCTCTCTCTCTCTCTCTCTGAGAAGGGTGTCCTTTCCAGGCAGGAGGAGACATGTGGCCAGGAAGGTAGAATTGATGGTGATGTAATTTCCCCTGTAAATAGTTTTTCTTATCCCTTCTGTTGTCAATATTTTTTCTGTTCCAGTTTGTTCCTTATCTCGTTGCTGTTCCCAGTAAATTGTTCTTATCCCAGCCTGGGATCTTTCCATTTTTTTCCTTCAGTGGAAGGTGGGAGGGCAACGAGAGCCAGCAGGGTTTTAGCAGGAGCAGGAAATTGGGGAATTCCATTCCTGAATCCCGGCCTGTGGATACCGAGCATCCCAGCTGGTGCCAGCCCTGGGGCCATGGCAGCAGTCTTGGGAGCGGGTCCCTGGCTGGGGCTGAGGGAACCTCTTCACTCTGGTGCCCAGGGACAGGAGTGCAGGGAGCGGCTGCAGCTGAGTCGGGGCAGGCTGAGGTTGGATCTCGGGAAAAGGTTTTTGCCCAGAGGCTGCTGGGGCACTGCCCAGGCTCCCCAGGGAAGGGTCACAGCTCCAGGGCTCTCTGAGCTCCAGCAGCGTTTGGACAGCGCTGCCAGGCCCAGGCTGGCAGTGTTGGGGTGTCCTGTGCAGGGCCAGCAGTTGGACTCGAGGATCCTGATGGGTCCCTCCCAGCTCAGCCACTTCTGTGGTTCTGGGATCCCATGACCCTGGGGATGGGAGTGCCAATGGTTGCCATGGAAACGGGCTCTGGCTGACGGCCTGAGCTGGTGTCCATGGCAACCACTCCTGGCATGGGGTCTCCATGGAGCTGCCCAGGGACTGACCATAGCAACAGGGGCTGGTGATGGTTGCCATGGAAACTGACCATAGCAATGGGTCCTGATGAGGTTTGCTGTGGTAATCCAGGGCATCCCTCTGGCTGCCCTGGAAGGCCTGGGACCCTGGCAGGGGGTCAGGAACCCCCCTGGACAGAGCCCTAAGAGACACTGTCTGTGATCTCTGTCCATGGAAAAGAGTTTTCAATCTTACAGGATGAATTACTCACTCTGAGTGTTTGATATGAGTAATAATTAGTGTGACATGGGTGCAAAAGTAGAATTTTAGGATTCTAGATAAGGGGTTCAAAGGAGGCAAGATGGAGGAAATCGTGTGTGTCCTGTCCTTTTTCGTCTTCTTCATGCCTTTCATGTTTCACTGTAGTGTTGGCATTTTTCTATTGGTTTAGACTGGGGACACACTGTTCAACACAGGTGGTAGGTATTGGCACATTATTGTAAATATAGCACAGGTAGTTTCTGGTATATAATGTTTGTAACTTCCCACTGAGGGGCAGAGCCCTGCATGTTTTCCCACAAGAAAGGCCTACTGCAGGTCAGACAGAACATGTTATAGATAAGCAAGAATAAACAACCTTGAAAACCAGCACAGATGAATTATGACTTCTTCTTTGGCAGCGGGGCTCAAAGATAGGGACTTTCTACAATTTTGGGATCATTTAAATACCACAGATTCTGACATAAATGGCATCCCTGGGTGGGCTCGAACCACCAACCTTTCAGTTAACAGCCAACAGTTTGCATATTAAGGTTCAGATATTTTGACAGGCCCTCAGAGGGGTTCCATGGGGACTTTCTAAGTGTCCCCAGGCTGCCAAAGAGCCAGGATGTCACAGGCACTCACAGGGGCTCCTGTCATGGGCAGACTGGGAGCTTTAGCCTAAGTTTATTAGAGAAGCTCCTGTCAGGTCAGGAGGCACAGAAAGGACCCCCAATAGCCCCTATAGATCCCCAAATACCTCCAAGGCCCGCCAGCCTTTCTAAGTCTCTTTTTTGTGAGAGGAGCCTTGGAGCAGCAGGTTCCAATCCCTACCCCTGACATTTCAAGATCTCGTATGTAAACAATTATAAAGGTGGAATTAAAACTTTATACAATTCTCCCTTAGCATTAGGAATTGTAAACCAGTGTTGGGGGTTGGGTTTTTCCTTTCTGTTTGTTCCTTATCCTTGGCTGATGTTTATCGGCTGATCCCTTATTTTGGGAGGAGCTGCTGCTCTTGGAGACGGGAGTTTCCACTGCTGCTGCCAGAGCCCAGGCCAGAGCTGTTTCTTCTGTCCTGGGATGAGCCTCTGCTCGTGAGAACAGCCACTAAACTGGGACCTTATTTACACCTGCCCCACTAAAAGAGAGACCTATCCCTGTCTGCTCTGGTGTCCAGGATCCTGAGCTGGGCTCTCTCTGCCCTGCTTGGAGCCCCTCACCCCCTGCCTGCCGAGACATCCTGCCAGCCCAGCTGACTGCTTTTTGCCAGTGCTGCTGGGGCACCGAGCTGACTGCTTTCTGAGAGTCCTGCTGGGGCACCGGAGCCGGCTGCCCCGGGGTTTGTGAAGCAAAGCCTCTCTCCAGCCCTTCCCCCTTCGGACAAAGCCGCCATGGCCCCGCGCTGCCGAGCCCGGCCGGAGCGCCCCCTGCAGCCGCGTGGGGGTCAGCGCACCTGCCCTGCCCCCGGGAGCCACAGCGCCCCTGCTGGCTGTGCCCGGAACTGCACCGCAGGGAAAGCGCCACGGCCCAAAGGCCGGGACTGGGCTCTGCTCTGTTTGCTGCTCGTGCCGCAGCTGCTGCTGCTTGTTTGCTTTGTTATACACACTAGGAAAGAGCTGACATTCCTATTCCCATATCTTTGCCTGCCTGAGAGCCCCTTGATTTCATGATTCTAATAATTTGGAGGGAGGGGGTTTACATTCTCCATTCCACAGGAGGCTTTTTTCCACCTTCCTTGGCAGACACCTGTCTTGCAAACCAAGACCAATTTTGGCACCTAATGTGCAGCCCAAGGGCGTTGAGAGGAAAATGTTGACATGAAAATAACAATTCTTGAGTAACATAATTTTTTTTTTTTTTTTTTGTGTACTGGATATAGAAACCTTGTTCGGTGTCACCATGTGGTCTAGCTTACCCTGGTTTGGGTGGCACATGGTTGTGGCTACATTTTTCCCATCCTATAACTATGGCAAATCTGGCTGATAATCAATTTGTTTGATGGGTTAATATGGTGAGGAATTTATGGATTTTTAATTTCCTCTGGACGGTGGGCACACAGATTCGAGGCTACCACACACTAACTGTATGTGTTGGAATTACTTTAATAATGGTACCTACTGTGAGGAAATGACACCAGGGAAGTTTTCTCCCAACTCCTCAGCCAGCTCTTTGGGTCTACAGTGGTTGGTGTTCCTGCTATGCCTGTTAAGCCTATTCTGTTCAGCATTCAGAGGTAAGGGAAGATTGACTTAGATAACTATCGTAGCAGGGCGTCCCCAGCCTGTAATAATTAGCACTGACTCCATGATTCCAGAAGGCTGATCAATCCCTTTATTACATTATCCTATACTATACTGCTAAGAAACACTCATCGCTCTTGTAGACAGTCCGATACAGACAGACCAGACTGGTTAATTGAAATCCAAACACCATCACCATTGGCCAATTTAGAAATCACCCTTTGATAAACAAATCTCCATAACACATTCCACATGTGCACAACAACAGGTGCAGCAAGTGAAGGTAAGAATTGTTTCTCATTCTTTTCTCTGAGCTTTCTCACAGCTTCTCACAGCTTCCCAGGAAAATCCTGGGAGATCTCTCTCTCTGCTCAGAGGATATGTGATTACCACAGGTCAGTTGTGACAATGCAGGTGCAAGGACACCGTGGTGACACTACGGAACCTCATGGAACGAAGGGGCCATTGTGACACTCTGCTGCCTCATGGAATCAAGGAGACCATTGTGAACTCAGAGACCCCAAGGAACCAAGGGTCCATGGTGACCTTGTGCAGCCGCAGTGTCACAGAGGAGCCGTTGTGACACAGCGAGGGCACACAGAGCCCAGGGGCCATTGCGACACATCAGGGCTCTGTGGAACCACGAAGCCATTGTGACATTGCAAGGCCTCATGGAAGCACGGGGCCATTGTGGCACTGCAGAAGCAAGGGGAACATTGTGACACTCCAGGGCCTCATGGAACCAAGGAGATCCTTGTGACACTGTGGGGTCCTGTCCAAGATTAAAAATAGACGGTTTTCCTATTTACCATCTGAGTAGGAGTTGCCTTGGGGCAGTTTTCCTTATCTGCTGTTAATAGCCCCATCAATGCCTTGCCACATGACTCAGAGATAACACTGTCCAGGAGCAGGTGATTAAGGACACACCTCGTGACTCATAATGACCCATTGTAAGATGCTCTGCCCAGGGGGGAGGACCTAGGCATTCCAACCTGGATAAAACTGGAGATTTCTAGACAGAGGGGCAGCCTTTTCACGGGTTCTCCGAGAAGACACAACAACTACATCTTCCATCCCAAGAGGACTGCAGCTACTCCAATTTGGACTGCTACCAGCACACTGGCCAGGTTGTATTCTGACTTTGTCAGTAGTTTTTCCCTTTGTATTATTGCATGTTTTTTTTGTCCTTTTCCCCTTTTCCCAATAAATTGTATTTCTGACTTGGAGTCTCTCACTGGTTTTGCTTTCAAACCAGAACAGGTCCCATGGAACTAAGGGAACATGGAACAGGTCTGGTTGGCTGGGCCTCCTGGGGACCACCTGACCACCTTGGCATGTCGAGGGCTGCTTCTCCTCTGCCCCTGAAGCCCTGGGGCTCTGGGCTTTCCTTCCTATGGGAGAGAACTGTCCTTCTCCTCCAGGGTTCCATGGCCAAAATTGGGATTCCTCCTCCAAAACTCCGTACATCCAAGGAATGTTCCCAAGTGAAATCTGCCAGGACAGACATGTTTGGCTGCCCTTGGCCTCTTGAGAGATGCATCTCATCTGCTTTTGAAACACTGGGGCTTGGTGCTTTCCTTCCAATGTAAAAAGTTGTCCTTCTCAAGGGGACCGTGGTCAAAATTGAGATTCCTCCTCCCAAATTCCATGTATCCAAGAATTCCTCCATTACAAAACCTGCCAGGAAGAACAGGTCTGGTTGGCTGAGCCTCCCAGGAGCCACCTCTTTCTTCTTCTGCCTTTGAAACACATGGTCTCTGTGCTTTCCTTCCTATGGAAAAGAACTGTCCTTCTTATCTACACAGAAATGGCCAAAATTGGGGTTCCACCTCCCAAATTTCCTATATCCAAGTGTTGCTTTCAGACAAAAGCTACCAGGGCAAAGAGGTCTGGCTGGCGTAGACCTCTGATGGCAGCCTTTCATCTGCCCCTCAAACACCGGTGATCTGTGTTTTCCTTCCTTTGGAAAAAAAACCATCATTCAACTCCGGGTGTCCATGTCTGAAAGTGGGATTCCACCTCTAAAATTCCCTATATCCAACGGTTGGTCCCAACCAAAATCTCCCAGTACCATCAAGCCTGGCTGGCCTTGGCCTCTGGTGGCTGCCCCTGCCACACTGGGGCTTGGTTCTTTCCTTCCCATGGAGATCACTGTGACACTGTGGGCACCTCATGGAGCCAAGGGGATCATTGTGGCACCACTGGAGCCCATGGAACCAAGGGGCCATGGTGACACCGCGGGGCTTCATGGACCCAGAGACCATTATGACTCTGTGGGGCCTGATGGAACCATGGAGACCATTCCGACCCTTCAGGGCCTGGTGTCACCAAGGGGGCATTGTGACACCTCAGGGCCTCCTGGAAGCCAGGCACCATTGGGACACTGTGGGGCCCCATGGAAGCGAGGGAACATGGAATAGGTCTGGCTGGCTTGGCCTGCCAGGGACCACCTGACAGGTCTGGCTGATCTTGGGATGTCATGGGCTGCCTCTCATCAGCTCCTGGAGCAATGGGGCTCCGTGCTCTCCTTTGTATGGAAAAGAACCCTCCTTCATTTCAGATGCCCATTGCCAAAACTGACACTCTGCCTAAAAAATTTCCTATATTCAAGGGTATCTCTAAGAACAGAATCTGCCAGCTCTGGCTGGCCTTGTCCTCTGGTGGTGACCTCTCATTTGCCCCTAAAACAGTGGGGCTCTGTTCCTTCATTCCTATGGAAAAGAACTGGTCTTCATGTCCAGGAACCATGGCCAAAATTAGAATTGGCCACTGAGCCCAACCGGGCTCACGCAACCATCTGCAGCCTCAGGCAGATATTGACTCTTCCAGTGCTGCCATCCTCCCTCCAGTGAGAGAAAAGGACACAGGGCAGGCACACAGAGGAGCAACATGAAGACACCGAGGTCAGTGAAGAGGAAGTTGAGTCCCAGATGGGAGGGATGAGGAGATGCCTTGATGTTGGGGTGGAAATCCTCTGCTAAAGCCATGGAGAAGGATGTCATTGATACATCAGACTCTCTTTTTCCCCATAAGCCATTGAAAAGTATGGGGAGATGACTTGTTTCAGCAAAGGCCTCCATGTAAAAGTAAGCAAATGTTGAAGTAGCTGAGATCCTATGAGAAGTTTGAACAGAGAAAGAGAGCAGAGTGATGAGACCCTGTGCCCTCAGGGAGAGAAGAAGACCTCTGTTCCCAGAGATGATTTCAGAAGCAGTTGAAGAGAACCTTTGGTCTTGAACAACTCATCTTTAAACTAATACCCCATAAGCTGACATGGCCCATGACACACAGCTGTGGAAAAAGCTGGGAAAAAATGGCAGGGATTTCACTATTACACTTTTTCCGAGTGGCTGCTATTCATGGCACTTGAGAGGCACAAGAGAACTGTTTCCTTATGGAGAAGTCTCCATAGCAAGAAAAAGAGACTCCTCTCCCTAAGTGAAGTGAAGCAGGACTATTCTAGAGGTGGTGAACTGACTGAAAATTTTAGGTTTTGTCTCCTTACGTTGTCAATAGGGAAGAAAAGGTTGTGGCGAGAAGAGTGTTCTGAAAGTTTTGTGCTGATTCTTATTGCTCTTTCTTTTAGTTACTGCTAATAAACTTTTCTTTATGCTGTTTTAAAGTTTTGATCCCACTTTCCCTTTCTCCTTATCCTACCTCACAGCAGGAAATGAGTAACTATATTCTAGTGAGTGCACTGGTAATTAGACAGCACTGAACCCACCACACTAAATGATGCATTGCCCAAGAAATCTCAAAATGGTGAACCAAAACCACTACAGAAACTTCCTGATGAACTGCACGAGAGTAGAGGGGAATCAAGGCAGAGCCATGGTTTGTCAGAACTTGTTGATCCTAATGAGCCCCGTGGTGCATTTGGAGCTGAGCCCTGGAACATCAGGGCCTGAGAGGAGATTGCACAAACCTTTCCAGGAGTTAAAATCAAGAGCAAACACCCAAAATGTCTCAATGCATTAATAGATCCCACTGAGGTCCATCCACAACAAAGGCTCCTTATGGACTCTTTGGAGGAGAGAACTGGAGACCAGGATGGCACAAAATCCTCTCAGAGATTCAAAATGGCACAAAAACCTCTCAGTGTGGAAAAGAAATCCAAAGTACGTGAAAAAAGTTGAGTATCTAAAAGTATTAATGAGCCCCACTGAGTGTCAGCACAAAGCTCTCAAGGGACTCATTAAAGCAGATAATTGGGGTCGTGATTGCACAAACCTCACACAGAGTCTGGTTTAAAAGGGAAACACCAAGTACCTTAAAAGAACTGAAGTACCTTGAAGCATTAATGAGCCCCACTGAGTGTTGTTACTGACAAAGCCTCTCCAGGGACTAATTACAGCAGATAATTGGAGGCCATAATTGCAGAAACCTCTCAGAGACTCCAAGGCAAAAGCCAAACCCAAAGTCCTTTGAAAAACCTGCAGTCCCTGGGAGCATGAAGGAGCCCCCAGGGCCATTCCTGACCAAGGCTCCCCAGGGACTCCTTCCAGCAGATCCTTGAGGCCACTGGGATGTGGGCTAGGGGGGAATGCTGAGGGCAGGACCAGGGGGTGACAGTGCCCAGCCTGGCTGGGGCTGTGCCAGGAGGCCCCAGGGCCTCAGGACAAGGTGTCTCCTCCCAGCCCTTGGTGGCACAGACCCTGCTGTGCCCCAGGGCACCAAGACTTGGCTTCTCTTTGTCCCCACCTGTCATCAGTGCCTCCAGTTCTCTGCTCTGCCTGGGGCCTGGGGACACTTTCTCAGTCGTGTCCCTCAGTGGGACCCATTAAAAGTCCAAGAAACTTTGGATTTGGATTCTGACTTGGAGTTCTGGAGAGGTTTCTTCAGCTCCCACTCAGGGTCTGATGTTCAGGGCCTGAGCACAAAGCCCCAGAGGGTCATTAAAGTCCTTGTGCTGTGTCTGTGCTGCTGAGCTGGGCCGGGCTCCTGGCACAGAGGGTGATCCTGGTAACCAAGCAGAGCTTCAAAAGCACATTTCTCTTGCTGAGCAGATCTTCTCCCAGCCCAGCAGGGCTGGGGCACTGCCTGCAGCCAGCCCGGGCACAGCACACAGGCACAGAGAGCTTCAATCAGTCAGGGCTGGGAAGGGCTGAGAAGTGCCTGGGGCAGAATCACTGCCAGCCCTTGGCACAGGAACCTCTGGCTGCAGGACAATGCAGCTGCAGCTCCTGGAGTGATCTCCTAAAGCTGGAACATCCCAATGCCCACAGACCCTGTGAGTGCATTCTCTGCTCATCTCCTGTGCAGAGCAGCCCGGGGTGCCCAGGGCTGTCCTGCAGAGCAGGGTCCTGCAGCCCAGGGCGCTGTGCTGGGCCAGGGACTCTGCTGCCTGCCAGGGACAGCTCTCAGCCGGCCCTGGAGCTGCTCCCAGCACTGGCCAGGAGCTGTGGGGGGAAGGAGCCACCCTGAGCAGGGCAGGTGCTGCTGCTGAGAGGGGCTGGGTGGGGCAGGGCTGCTCCCAGCTCCAGACCAGCCTGGGCACAGCTCCGGAGGGCACTTCCCAAAGAAGGTAAGCCTGGGATTGCTGTAAAGGTCAGGTGAATTCCTGAGAGTGTTTTCAATTTCCTGCTTGGAGAAGGATGGGAAATTTGGGGTGATGACGAAAACTATTTTGCCTTTTATGCATTTTTCAGATATTCGTAGCTCTATAAATTACTATCATGTAGTTACAAAACTATAATACTTACTTAACTCTATTAAACTACTATTATGTTCTTATATAACTGTAATCCTTAACTGACTCTAGTATGTTTCCTACCTATCTCTTAGATTTTAGAACAATAAGCTGACTGTCTAAATACATTCCTGAAATATTGTATAGTCTTATTATCAGGAAGAGTGCCTACAAGAAGAATATTTTGGTTTTTGACAACAATGTAAGCAGTCATAAATAAATCTGGGGCAAAGAAGCCCTTGAACCTACTCCAATGGGTTGAGTCAGGGGTGTGTAACTGGAGCAACTGAATCTCCTACTGGATATTCCTGTTAAATATCCTCATTAATCAACCTTATTACCTTGTTGAAATCAGGGGCTGGGTGTGCCCCATTCCTGTTGGGACACTGAGAAGCTTCCAATAAAGGTCTGGTTTTTACTTTACTATTCTAACACTGTTGCAAGGGGTTTCTCTCTCCTTTCATTATAGACAACAGAGGGATGAGAGAAGCAGAACAGGAATTGCAATCCCAGAATCACAGAACATTCTGATCAGAAAGGGACACACGGGATCATCAAAGGAATGTTTGAACATTTGCAGAGACTCCAGAACTGTGACTTTGGGTGGTCAGTCTCTCTGCTGGGAGCCTCCCAAAGGGCCTTCAGCCACTCCTCAGCCCTGGACAGCAGCAGCATCACCTCTGCAGGGCCCAGCAGGGCTCTCCTGAGCTGCCCTTGCCCAGCTGCACACAGAGCCTGCCCCAGCCAGGGCCCTGCACACAGGCAGGTTTCTGTAGGGCCGGGCCGAGGGCACACAGGGTGGGATGGGCTCTGCTGGCAGGGACAAGGCACCTCTCAGGAGGGGATGTCCAGGCCCAGGGAGATGCTCAGGGAAGCAGAGGGGACTGAACCAGAGCAGTGCTGGGGCAGGAGGGCACTGTTGGTGTGTGGGAGGCGCTGGGCACAGCAGGGCAGGGGAACACTGTCCTGAGTGCCCGGCTGCCTCTGCCCTCTCAGGCACAGCACCACAACATCTTCTCTTGTTTCTGCACTCCCCTGATATTGTCACTGTTATCTGGGGCTCCCAGGGAGGCTCTGGCATTTGCAGCAGGTGAGTCAGGCACTGCCCTTGGCATTCCTGCTAGGCAGGGGTGTCCATGGGAATGGGGTGTCCATGCTTCCCTGGGACCTTTGGGGCTCTGGGCAAAGAAGTCCATGGGAAAGGGGAATGAGCTGAGCCCCTCCCTGAGATCCCCCCATGGGCACAGCCAAGGATCTCCTTGCTGTGCCCTTTCCAAGCTCTGAGCTGCCCTCCTGGGTGGAGATCTGTGCCAGAGCCTCTGGGGGCTCCCTGAATGTCCCATGTGGAATTGCAGAAATGCCACAGCTGAGGAAATGCTGCTGGGTTGGCCAAGGGAGCTGTGAATGTCCTTGGCACAAGGGGGTGCTGAGACCTTGCCCAGAGATTTTTGGAGAGGGTGAGACATTCAGGGATCCCTCTGCTCTGGGCAAGGTCTGGTTTATCTCAGGGTGAGCCAGAAGTGTGATTGTGCTCTGATTGCAGACAAAGGTTTTCCCAAAGCAGGCAAAAGCATGGAGGAGTCCAAGCAGGACAGGTTGCAGAGAATGGCCCAGGTTTGGCTCCGAGCAGCCTCTCCTGACTTGTCCCTGTCCTTTCTCCATGACCAGGTGCCCATGTGCAGCCACAGCAAATGTCCAACAGCAGCTCCATCAGCCACTTCCTCCTGCTGGCACTGGCAGACATGCGGCAGCTGCAGCTCCTGCACTTCTGCCTCTTCCTGGGCATCTCCCTGGCTGCCCTCCTGGGCAACGGCCTCATCATCAGCGCCGTAGCCTGCGGCCACCACCTGCACACGCCCATGTTCTTCTTCCTGCTCAACCTGGCCCTCAGCGACCTGGGCTCCATCTGCACCACTGTCCCCAAAGCCATGCACAATTCCCTCTGGGACACCAGCACCATCTCCTACCCTGGATGTGCTGCACAGCTTTTTTTTTTGTCTTTTTCATCTCGGCAGAGTATTTCCTCCTGACTGTCATGTGCTATGACTGCTACGTGTCCATCTGCAAACCCCTGCACTACGGGACCCTCCTGGGCAGCAGAGCTTGTGCCCTGTCACGATCCGCTTATAGCGGGGTGTCGTGATGGTTCGTTAGCCGATCCCAAAGTGCAAAAGACAAACAGCAGGGGACTATCAGTTTAATCACAACAGATGCACCTTTATTAAGGGCCAAAAACAATAAATGCGATAGTGGGGGTCAGAAAAGAAATAAAAAGGAGAGAGAGAGAGAGAGAGAGAGAGAGAGGGGGGATGGGAATAGCTACCAACACAGGCGAGGTCCTCAGTGGTCCGGACGATGGGGATCCATCTTGTTGTGTTGGGGAGAGTCTCCAAAATCCTACCCAACCCAGGGGTCCAGTTATAGTCCACAGAGGGAAAGGGGGGAACATGCAGAACAATGAGAGTCTATTGAAATTGCTATGGGGGGAACAGGTGTATCTACAGAAAATCATCCAGGCTGAACAAACACAATAATGAATAAGTCCATTGAAGTTACTGGAGAAGAACAGGTCATGTCATTTCCCCCACCACCACTCTCTGTGGTAGGGGTCTCAGTCTCAGTCCTTGGGGAGAGGGTTCTTGATCTCCGTCTGTCACGGTGGTAACGAGGCAGATGAGGGGTCTTCAGTGAGAGACCACCAGAGTCACCCCAACAGTTCATTCAGCTTAAAGGTGGAGAGTGAAGCAGGAATTGCAGAGGGCCGCTCTGTGCTGGGTCCACGCTGGGTCTTCGCCAAGTCCTTGCCAACTTCTTGCCAAGTTCTTGCCAGGCCTCATTCGGAACGGAACGTAACGGTACAGCGGCTGCACCTGCACTGTTGCCTTCTCCAAACCAGAACTGCAGTGGGGGAAGGGAGTTCCTTCTCGTGGCAATCGGCAGGCAAATGAGTGAGGGTCTTCAGACGGCCTCTTACACCACCCCGTGACTGACGATTGCCCCCAAGAGATCTTCTGTAGTGTCGTTGTGAAGTCTTCAGGACTCGTCTAATGTTGGCAGCATATCCCAGAGAAGGGAAAGAAAAGAAAAAGAAGGGGAAAAGGGAATAGGGGAAATAGTAAAACAATAACAATAATTAGTATAAATTGAATCAATATTAATTGGAACAATTTTAATTGGAACAATTTTCTAATCAATAAACAATGAGTTGATTAAATAATATTAAAACAATTCTTTAAACTAATAAAACAATCTTTAAGAATTCAAATCAGGTTTTCTAAGTGACTAAAACAAACAATCTTCCAATCTTATAATTGCTTTGTGTCTATAGTCCTGGGGATGTCTATAGCATAAAGCACATCGGCCAAGTGGTGTGCATTAATTATAGCTGTCAATTTTGATAATCGTTTAATCATTCTCCAATTCATAATAAGCAAGATTGCTGATAAAGCAAAGCCAATCGAAACTAAAATCAAAAGGACAACAATGGGATGACACAATTTGTTCAGGATACCTGTAGCAGTAGGTGACCACCCAAAAAGTGTATCCTACCACCTATGTTCTGCATCACTTTTCACCCTTTCTATAACCCGATGTATTTCTTGTACATCATGATGAATAGTTACCAGTGTTTTCTGTCCGTTCTCCTTGATTTTTCCTAAGATTTTAATTAAGTCCTGGTGAAGCAATAATTGCCTTACCAGAGTAAGATTCATTCCAATGGGGGTAGGCAATAGCTTATGAATCAGCGTGTAATTAGATTCTAAAAGTTGATATGAAGTAACTGGAGCTTCAAAAGAAAAATCACATCCTGTAATTTTAGTGAAATTGCAAGCACAAAAATTTGAATGATTTTTAGTATCTACTACTGTGTCTTCTACATACACTGTGTTACAAGCAGTTCTAAAGCATGCACATCCATTGCCTATATATACAAGGAATGTTTTAGGAGTTTCATTAGGATGGATTTCAAAGTGACAGATATTTTGTTCAGTGTCCAGGCAAATATCCTGAGCTATAATTGCATTGCTTTCACAGATGAACCCTTGTTGTTCTCGGACAATACAAGATTCTAAGTTAACAGTTTGCCATTTATCATCAATTTGTCGGGCCCATTCTCTATGCTCGGAAGGATAGAGAGTGGCTCCATCATGATTCAATCCTAATGCAATAATGGGGAATATTGAATGCACGGAGGCATTGTGTATGGTTAACACAAAAGCTGTGGCTAAGTTTGCAGTGGGGTCATAAATGAAGTTCACCAAATTCCACCAGGATTGGAAATCTTTTTCAAAGTCAGTGGCACTGTCCCAAACTATCTTCCGAATTTCCATAGGAAACGTGCCTTCTTCACCTTCTCTTATAATTGAAGCAGCAACTGACTGCATCCATAATTGTGCCTGGATGCAGCTAAGGGCTAAGGAAACGTTGCTTTGTGTAGCATTGAGTGCATCAATTATCAATTCGTGGTCATTCAGATTTACCCTTTCCCAATTTGGCAATATGTTTGTTAGCAACCACTGATGTGTTCCCAAGGCTGATAAGGATGATTGCAGTGGTTGTTGTAATTGGGTCAAATCTTTGGTTGTAGCAGCCAATTTATTTAATAATACTTCTGAATTAATACTATTTAGAATTTCCAATCCTGTTCCCACAATACCAGTTATGTCTCTTGGCATCCGTGATTTAGAAGGGTTCCACTGTCGTAACGAGGTCGTCCAACCCTGGAAAGAAGTTTACAAGAAAGGTGAACAAGCTGGCTGAATTTCAGAGACATTGCTTTGCATTAGCAATTTAACTTGTTTAAGAGACCATGCCGGATTGAACAATATTTGTTGTTGGCCATTTTTTCTGATTATATATGGTTCAACTTTAGAAATTTTTGGGGTAAGCATAACTGGTGGTTGGGTGGTAGGTATCACAACATTAACATCAAGTTCTCCCCACTATTTAAATCAATACTTTAAACTTAAAAGAAAGCGCTTCAGTATTTTTGGACCAAAGACAAGCTACTTCTGCAGTTTGTGTTAATGTGAAATTGTGTCAACAATCCTGTACGCTTCGGTGCATACAAACCTTTTTGTGCTTAAAGAGATCTTTTCACTTTTTCTGCATACTACCACAATTATTTCAGACCGCAACCACTTAGCTGGTTTCTGGCCATGGGGTTGTGGTAGGATGCAGGACAGTATTACCAGTTTTATCATTAATTAGGTGGTCTTCATGTCCCTCGGAGTTCTTCTGTAAAAGTAAACATAACAAGAAAATCCTGCCACTATATGGCAGAAAAGGTTAGAATGATGGAATTATCCAGCGTGTATTTATCCAATGCTCTTTCCCTAGAGCACCAGAGGCTTCCCATGCACATTTATTCCGAGGGGGTTTTAGCACAAGTGGTACCAGCCCTATAGTAAGGGATGTCCACCAGAACAGGTTGGCCAGGGTAATGTGCTGGATTATCAGGATCATTTGGTGCACAGCATAGGAGTCAGTGTAGAGACAGACAAGAGAGGCGTTCTGTGCTTCTTGCTGGAAAACACTCCAGACAGCTCTCAGCTCCTTGACCTGAGAACTGCTTTCTCCCTTATTAATTAGTTCACCAGAGGAAATGTGGGGGGCTGCTGCCCTATATGTCCACACCTTCCCTTCTCGTTTAGCAGAGGCATCAGTGAACCAAGAGTTTGCTGATTGTTCAGGGCAGAAAGGAGGGGCCACTTTGCTTAGAGAGGCAGGTTTGTCCTGGCTGCTATCCAAGCTCTCAGTTTCTTGTATTGCCAAATTTTTCACAGCTCCTTCTGTTACTGTAAAGATGTTACAGTAATGTTCAATCTGAGCATATCACTTTCTTACTGAGGCCCTCTGAGCCACCCCGTCAGGAGGGGGGGTCCCAGTAGTGACTGTCTTAATATCATTGAAAGGGCTTCTCAATACAATTGGTAGTTGTAGTGCAAGTCTTTCCACTTCAATGAGAGCCAGGCTGACCACAAACAATCCCTTTTCCCAGGTAGTGTACCTTTTCTCAGCATCTCTGAAACCACAGGAATAAAAACCAACAGGCCTTGTTGGACCCTCGGGTCCCCGCTGCCAAATGTGTACTGACAATCCTGAGACAGCAAATCCCCATTCTGCCTGAAAGGGGTCTGTAGGATGAACGGACCCAGAGCTTGATGAGCTGTTACTTCAAAAATCAGCAATTGCAATGCTTCTTCCTGAGAAGAAGTCCAATCCCATTTTACTCCTTTCCTCAGCAAGTCATAAAGGGGAACCAATGAGTTCTTCTGGTTACTAGGAAATCTGTCTGGTCTTTCTACAGGAGATACAGCTGCTGTAGTTTTCTGTAAGGTATGGCAGTAGGTTTGAGTGTTTCTGGAAGCCCACAAATTAAAGGGGTCATTATTTCAGGCTTCACAGGTGATTGCATTGGGGATTCAAAGCCAGGAATTAATTTCTTTCCATGAATCATTTGCAGACAAGTGGCTTTGTGCACACTTTCCAGGAGTTGGTCAGGGGTGCTAATTATAGCTACAGGATCTCCCCTTTCCAAGGGGCTTGTTCCCCCAGCCCAAAAAGCCCCACGTTGTGTCAGGGACCACGAGTCACGTTTATCTCCTGTTGTTAAGAAGACACCGTGTCCCCAGTACCCACTGGCTTCTTGTTCAGTGAAGGACACCCGGAAAACATATTCTGTTTCTGATTCATGTGGGAGGCATCCGTATTCCCTTTTAAGCTCAGCTAACTCGGTGGCAGGGCAAGGTACGTGTTTAGTTGTGATGTGGGGTTCAAGATCATCATCACTGAGATAGTTATATTCTGTTTTAACTAAGGGTCTCAAGTGAGGGTAACAATGTTCCCCACAATTTTTCATCAGAGCGAATTCTTTTTGAGGGTAATTTTGATTAATGTGAGGAGTTTCCTTCTCCTCTGTTTCTTTTAGTTTGTTGGTCAGCTTTGTATTTTTAATCTGTTCCTCTTTAAGGGCAGCTTGTAATAAATTACTTATATTATTTCTTCATCTAATTGTTTTTGCAAAATTTCAGCTAGGTTTTGAAGGGAGTCTATTATTGCATTTTCCTCACTTCTTCTCTCGAAGCGAGTTTCTACAGCTGCCGTAAGACAAGCTCCCAAAACTGAGCATAAGATGGTTTTATTTCTGCCCAGTTTAAATTTTGTATCATGTTGTAAAGAACATATTCTATCAACCACATTATCCAAATTAAACCAGTTACTTTGTGCCCATTCTTCTCCTCCTGGAGAAGGTTTGGCATTGTATTTAGCTAGTAGAGCATAAAATTCATCTTTAGCTTTAGCATTAAGGTTATTACTCATTTTTGTGAAGGGACCAAAACCACGGCAGGGAGGTACAAACTTAAGTTAGCAAAGCACACGGCCGTCGCTGTGCCACCCTTCGCTTCCCTGGGTGGGTGAAGAGACAAAATCTGCCTGGGAGGCTCTGCTTAGTTTCTTCAAGTTGTCCCTTCCTCCACAGACAGTCCAAACACAAAACAACACAGTGTCCCGCCTTTTGCACTAAGAGATCTTTTGCAATTTCTGAAGACAGCGTGGGTGCTTTTTCGCCAAGGCAATGTGCAGTTCGCAGGAAATTTGAATCTCTCCCCTTGCTATCCAGACACTGCTCAGCATTTTGGGCTGGCAGGCGAGATGCGGCTGGAGAGAAACGTCCTTGCCCTGTTACAGACTACACAGAACCTACACCCTTCTGCCTGGACAGAAATCCTGTCTGTGATGCCAGTTTAATGTCACGATGCGCTTGCTGCGGGTGTGGTGATGGTTCCTTAGCCGATCCCAAAGTGCAAAAGACAAACAGCAGGGGACTATCAGTTTAATCACAACAGATGCACCTTTATTTGGGGCCAGAACAATAAATGCCATAGTGGGATCAGAAAAGAAATAAGAAGGATAGAGAGGGAGAGAGAGAAGGGGGGATGGGAATAGCTACCAACACAGGCCAGATCCTCACTGGTCCAGACCATGGGGATGCGTCTTGTTGTGTTGGGGAGAGTCTCCAAAGTCCTGCCCAGCCCAGGGGTCCAGTTATAGTCCACAGAGGAAAAAGGGGGGAACATGCAGAACAATGAGAGTCTATTGAAATTGCTATGGGGAGAACAGATGTATCTACAGAAAATCATCCAGGCTGAACAAACACAATGATGAATAAGTCCATTGAAGTTCCTGGAGAAGAACAGGTCATGTCATTCTCCCCCCCACTCTCTGTGGTAGGGGTCTCAGTCTCAGTCCTTGGGGAGAGGGTTCTCAATCTCTGTCTGTCACGGTGGTAAGGAGGCAGGTGAGGGGTCTGCAGTGAGAGACCACCAGTGTCACCCCAACAGTTCATTCGGCTTGAAAGTGGAGAGTGAAGCAGGAATTGCAGCAGGCCGCTCTGTGCTGGGTCCATGCTGGGTCGTCACCAAGTCCCAGCCAAGTCCTTGCCAAGTCCTTGCCAAGTCCTTGCCAGGCCTCGTTGGGAACAGCTGCCGCGATGTGCAGCGGCTACACCTGCACTGTTGCCTCCTCCAAGCCAGAACTGCAGTGGGGTGTTTCTTTCTGGTGGCAATCGGCAGGCAAATGAGTGAGGGTCTTCAGACGGCGTCTTACAGGGGGTCCCTGGGTTGGGTTTTTTGGGGGGTGTTTGCAGAATGGAGAACTTCAAAGCTGAGCGGAAAAGACACCTTGGGGGGACACCAGGGGGTCCTGGTGGCAGCTGCCGGCAGAGGCAGCCTGGAGGAGCAGATCCCTGTGTCCCCCAGGAGCCCAAAGTAGGGAGCCCAGAGCCATTGGCGGGACCCCCAAGAGCCTGGAGAGGGGCAGGGGGGACTCCTTGGAGCCCCTGCAGACCAGAGCAGGGAAGAAGGGGAGAAGGGAGCCCGGGAGCCCAAACAGCCCCGGCACCCCTGAATGGGGAGAGCCAAGAGGGGGGAGCTTTTGGGATTGCTGGGACTCCCGGCAGCCTGGGGAGGGCGGGCAGTGAGGAGAAGGGGGACCCCCAATCCAAGCGTGACCCCAGCAGCTGGGACAGGGGGGAGCCCCGAACAGCAAAGGGGAGGCAGCAGGGACGGGGAACTCCTGGGAGGCTTTTTCAGGGCTGGATCTCGGTGTTCGGGAGGTTTTTATGGAGCCCAGGTGGCCAGGGACTTGTAGAGATGGACTGGGACAGAGGGAGCTTCAAACTCTGTGTGCTCATCCCTTTTTTTCACCAAACCAGGATTTCCCATTCCCAGCCCCTGGGAGGCTGCGAGGAAGAGGAAGAGCCTCTCCTTGTCCTTCCTCCCGCAGAGCAGGAGCTGAGGGTGGAGAGCAGGGAAGACAAATCCCCGCGGCAGAACCTGGTGGAAGAGGCCGTTTTGAGCGGCTCCACAGCGCAGGAACCCGACGGGGAGGAAAAGCCCCGGAGATCCTGCACGAGGAGGGGCTGCAAACGCAGATCGCGGGGATCTGAGGGGGAAAGACCCACCCTGGGCCGGGGAGGCGGCCGGAGATGGAGCCAGAGCTCTGAGCTGGGGGTCCCTGAGCAGCTGTATGATGGGGAGAAGCCCCACAAGTGCTCGGAGTGTGGGAAGAGCTTCAGGAGGAGGTCCGAGCTGATTGTGCACCAGAGGACCCACACTGGGGAGAGGCCCTACGAGTGTGGGGAGTGTGGGAAGAGGTTTCAGACCAGCTCCCATCTCCTCCGGCACTATCGGGTTCACAGGGAGGAGAGGCCCTTCTGCTGCCCCGACTGCCGGAAGGGATTCAGGCACAACTCCACCCTCATCAAGCACCCGAGGATCCACACTGGGGAGAGGCCCTATGAGTGTCTCCGGTGTGGGAAGAGAGTCTCACAGAGCTCTAACTTGACCAAACACCAACAGAGGCACCTGTAAGGGAAGCCCTGCAAGTGCCCCGAGTGCGAGAAGAGCTAAACTCCATCGCCCACTGGAGGACCCACATTGGGCACAGCCCTGGTGACCCACATTCCCTGTGATCCATGTTGGGAACACACCTGGCTGCTTCTCCTTTTGTGTTGACCTTCATTTTTTTCTCTTCTCAAACTCTCTCTGCTGCAAGACCCAAGAGGGATCGATCTTTCACCTCAAATCCACTCACATCCCACTGAAAACAAATTAATTTTAACCCACAGAGCCTCAATCCCACCTCAAATTGCTTGTTCCCACCTCAAAAAAAACCTCAATCCACCTCAATCGAGTGAGCCAAACTCACTCGATTCCACAGCTGCCTGGGTGAGATGGGTTTCGGAGGAGATTGGGAGAAGTGGGATCCCAGTCTTGAGCAGGGAGATGGGGATTGTGTGGGGCTGGGTGGCTGGGATGTATTTGATAGCAAATAAAACTTTCAGACTTAGTGATTTCTTTGCCGTTCATCTCCAGTCCGTGGCAGTTCTGTTTTTCAGGGCACCACCTTCTCAGCTGATTGTGTTTGTGTCCTCGTTTCCCTCACACCTCTCTTTGCCTGCTCTGTTTCTCTCTCCGTGTCTCCCTTGAGCCAGGGACCTCCAAAGACCCTCCCCCAATTTAATTTCCTCAGGGACCACCAAAGATCCTTCCCTGATTTAATTGAATCCTCCTCTAATTTAATTTCCCCTTCTGCCCCCAATGACCCACCCCTGATTTTTTAATTATTTTTTTTCCCAATTATTATTTTATTTCTTAGTCCAGGAGCTAAAGTTATGGAGGCCAGCAGTGAAATGTCTCTGTAGGATTTTGCTCCACTTGGCTTTCAGCCCCTTCTCAAGAGCTCTGCCTTCGAGGGCAAAGGGAATGTCTTTTCCTGGCTGGGAGCTGAAATTCCAGACCTCTGGAATGTGTGCAGGGCCATATAGACTGGGATCAACCAGAGATTGGGATCAAATATGCACTGAGATCCTGTGGTCTAGGGTCAGCTAAGGACTGGGATAAATTAGGGACTGGGGCCCTACAGACTAGAATGAACTGAACTGGGATCAAATACGGACAAGGATCAAACATGGACTGGGATCCTATGGACTGGTATCAACAAGGGACTCGGATAAAATAGGGACTGGGATCCTACAGACTGGGATCAAATTGGGACTGGGATCATATGGACTTGGATCAGCTGGAGACTTGGATCAACTACGGACTGGGATCAAATATAGACTGGGATAAAATTGGTACTGGGATCAGATATGGACTGGGATCCTATGGACTGGGATCAAATATAGACTGGGATAAAATTGGGACTGGGGTCAGATATGGACTGGGATCATATGGACTGGGATCATATGTGTTGGGGAAGATCAAATAGGAAAGCCTTATAAATATGACTGCTTGGCAAAAGGTTTAGAAAATACAGAGACTGAGATGGTAACAAGTTGTGACATACCAAACCGTAGTTACTGCACAAGTAGAACACAATACCACAGCCAGGATGAAGACAATCCCCCCTTCTGGTTGAACAATGCCCTTACCTACAGGTAGGTCCAAGGGTCAAATGGACTGTTGGATCTCAGCCCAATGTATGGTTCATCCCACACCTGTAACCCTCCCCTGAAGCATCAGGAGTCTGTGACCCCATTGGCCTGAGTCTTGTTCCAGCCCACCTTGAAGCCCCTGACAAGGAGTCCCTGAGGAGCCAGACGCTCTCTTGGAACTTCCCTTCTCTTGGAACTGCCCCTCTCCTGGAACATCCTCTTGGGATCCTCTCTTATCTTCCTCTACCCCTTGCCTCTCCCTTCCCCCACGCCCTCAGGCCTGCCACGGGTCAGGTCTGGTGACTCCAAGCAGGGCCTTTCACCCTCTCTAATAAACCAGATATTCTAAGGGCAGCCTCCAGAGATCTCTCGTCTCCATCCACCCAAACCGTCCTGGAGTCCAGCGTCCTCAGAATATGGACTGGGATCAACTAGGGACTGGGATCAAATACAGATTGGGATCAAATATAGTCTGGGATAAAATAGGGACTGGGATCAAATATAGTCTGGGATAAAATAGGGACTGGGATCAAATATGGACTGGGATCAAATATAGTCTGGGATAAAATAGGGACTGGGATCAAATATGGACTGGGATCAAATATAGTCTGGGATAAAATAGGGACTGGGATCAAATATGGACTGGGATCAAATATAGTCTGGGATAAAATAGGGACTGGGATCAAATACGGACTGGGATCAAATATAGTCTGGGATAAAATAGGGACTGGGATCAAATACGGACTGGGATCAAATATAGTCTGGGATAAAATAGGGACTGGGATCAAATATGGACTGGGATCAACTAGGGACTGGGATCAAATACGGACTGGGATCGAATATAGTCTGGGATAAAATAGGGACTGGGATCAAATATGGACTGGGATCAAATAGGGACGGGGATAAACTAGAGATTGGGATCAAATATGGAACTGGGATCCTATGGACTGGGACAAACTGGACTGGGATTATATGGATTTGAGATCCTATGGAACAGCATAAACTTTCTAACATGACACATATAATATTCATTGTAACACTTGCGAAAAGCCAATTATAAATATGCATTTGTCACAATCTCTCCTCCTTTTCTTTATAAATCATTTGGCTTGAGCAATATTTCTTATCCTCTTGCATTCTTTGGACTCTGTTGGTAATCAAATAAAACATGGGATTAAACAAAGAAGAAATATCAAAACACTTGTAACACATAAAAGGAAGAATCCTAATTTCTTCCACCATCCCATTCTCAATACATTACCCCACCTGTTAGTTTTTAACATTATTTTCCCTTTGGTTTTTTTTGGACTGATACCAGGGTCATAATTTTTTTCTGATATCCTTTGTTTTTTCCAGGATGATGTCCTCATTGCCATCTATTTTCAACAATCTGTACACCCCATTCTTTAGCCAATAAATAGCGTAAAGCCAACCTATTTTAATACACTGCAGTTATAGTTTGGCTTTGCTGACTCAATACTAATTCCAGTGCCTGAGCAGCTTTGTTTGTTATCTCCTCTATAACTGCTTGGAGTCCTATAATACGATGCAGTATATAATTTGGGGTTAATACAGAGCTAGATTGCTGTGCTGGTTTCACCTTTTTGTTTACTAATTGCTTTTTTACCGAATCTTGGACTATATGTCTAAGATCAAATGTAAAACAAATCCATCTCTCTCCTTTTGGACATTCCATGCTCCAAGTATTACTACTTTTTCCTAAGTTCCTTGTAATCCAATATTTTCCCCATGTTGCCTGCAGGTACTCAGTTTGGGTGGGTCTGTGGCTGTTGACATGGGTGTGTGTAACAAAAAGGAACTTTGGTTCCTTTCCGTGTAATACTTTCTGTAGCATTTGGGACACGATCTTGCTGGTATCTCAGAAGGGAAAAGACAACAAATGAGAGACAGAAACAGGAATGACAGAGGTCTGGCATGGCTTATACCCCCACCTCCCTTGCCTGTGGGGTTGCTTCCCACAGCAGGTACGTGTGATCTTCTCGGTGGTGAGTACAGTGCTCAGTCCAGGCTTGCCCTCTGTTTCCCTTGTCACTCCTTTTTACTCATTTTTTTAGGCAAGTCCTTTTCGACACTCCTTAACTGTGGCTTCCCACCATTCCTCAGGTATCTCTCAGTCAACAGGCACTAATAATTCCCATCCACAAAACAAAGTTATTACTTCAGTTTTTGAGTTCTTTCTGTATAGGGGATTGATTCAGTACTCAATACTTCTTGCAACGAGAACATAGATTTTGTGAACTACAATGCCAATTATTCTCATAATTTAAACATTCATTTATAGCCCAGCTGGCATGTCCAATATGAGGATGAATCACATAAAATATACAGTATAGTACTGATGGCAATTTCCCTTCTTCCCTGTACAAGCCACAGGCTGAGGCCAGGCTATAAGAACTCTTTGACTGAAACACTCCCGATCCTCCTGTTTGAAGTGGCAGTGTTCCTCTGCCAAGGAGGTGTCGGAGGCGTCTCAGGGTTTATTCAGGCAGGGCTTAGAACCAGTGATGCAAGCTTTGCCTTATTTCTCAGTGAGGTGTTATTCTTTGTACCTGCCTTGGATCATTTGGGTCTTCCCAAACCATTACCACCCAGTCCTGGTTGGAAGTCAGTTTGGTATCACCCGGTTTAGATGTGATAGTCCATTCCTCAAGTTTCTTCACAAGTCCTTTGGTTTTGCTGGCATGAATTCACCCTCTTTCCGTGGTTTGGATTGCTGCTTCAGTGGTACCTGGAAAGGATTTCTTAATAGCACAGTGTTAAAAGAAAGATAATAGTGCATTAACTTTTACCATTAGTTTTCTTTAAAACTTTCTGAGTTTAACTAAACTCTTTTTCTACATCTGCCTCTTCTTCTTGTATCCAGCTGTGTTAATAGCTGCAGACACCAATTCTTCTTCCTGTGAGCTATAATTAGTTAAATAAAAAAGACCAGGCCAATTTTAACATGAGATGTATCACATCTCTTGCCTTTTACTTTTTGGGTAACATTTAACTGTTTTAGTCTTACAGACTTTAAGTCTTCAGAACAAAAGCCTTCTCTTCTTAACAACAGCAATCAGAAAGAAAAAAGAAATCTTGCTTAAGACAATAAACCACTTTGTGAGAGTCACAATCTCTGCCTTGATCTTATCTCTACTGGTGGTCCTGTTCACAGCCTTGGGTTTAACTCTGTCCTTCCCCACTTCCCCCCCTCCTTGTTGTCACTGCCTAGCAGGAATGGGGGAGAACTTACAGATAGCTGTGGCTGAGGGGACCTTGGGGGTGTATTTCGCTCTCCCCTTCGCTCTCTTTCTCTCTCTCTCTCCCTTTCTCTCTCTTTCTCTTTCTTTTTCTCTCTTCACATTTCAGCAGCCACATTCCAATATCAGTCCACTTTCTAACATTAATCCTACATCCTGGAGAGGTGAGTCTGCCAATCACCTCTCCCCCCTTTTTCAACTTCCTTACAAAGTAAATTACTTTTGTTATGCGTGTTCTGCAGGCCTGTAATTCACTGCACCCTCCACCAAGGCTACCAGCCACTCACAGCTGACAGTGCAAAAATAAAGACTTGGTTTGCTATCACAATTTTTCCATTCACAAGCTTGAAAAGGTTGCAGGAACAAAGTAAACAACAACTTACTTCCAAAGTGACCCTGCCTGCACCAAAACAAATTTAAGGCAATGCTAGTTAGTGCAATGCAATTTGCAACGAAGCCAAGGTTTGATTTGGGAAGGGCATCTGAGGACACAGAGCATGAGTTTTACAAATCTGTATTTTGAAGAGGGAATGGACAAAATATGAATAGAGTTGAGGGCAGGGGGAGGACAGCAAGTGAGGAATTTTTCTCTGCAATACTCTCTTTTCGACTGCCAGGAAACACTCTAACACTCTCTCCAAGGAGATAAAGAAAAGCTCATAAAAAACAATCTACATTACATATACTACCATTCATCTACATTTACTCACTTTTATTTTTCACTAACTCTCACATACAACAAGAAGATACTTTTTACTTTCAAACAGTCTACATTACATATCTACACCCTGAGTGCTGTTGGAATGTTAATCCCTCAACCCAGCAGGTTTGAATCCTGGATGCTCTTGGGCACTCTTATCCCTCAATCCGGCACTCCACGGGGTTCCTCTTCTTCCTAAGATCCAGTCCCAGTTTCTCTGGGAGGGATTCTCTCTTTTTTATCACTCCCTTGGTCTCTTTACTGGCCGTTTTTCACATGAAAAAGACGTAAAGCAGCATGAGAGACTACAGCAATCACTTGGCAAGTCTGGGATACCCAGCAGCTTCTGTCACACACATTCATTCCCCCCTTATCTGCCCCATCCCAACAAATACTCACCTATCCTTTGTCCTTGGGTCTTGGTTCTTCGTGTACACTTTAGTCTTGGGGCTAATTACTGCGGTTTTAGGGAATGCTTTCCCTTTTCTTTGTTTTATTGTCTCCTTTTGCCCATGGATCATAACCTGTGTCTGGTCACACACCAGGGGAACAGAGCGAGGCTGCCTAAATAGGGCAGGACCCGTCTTCCTCACCCTGACTCTCCAAGGCCCCGGCAGAGAGGTGTTAAAAACCATCCTTTGCTACCATAATTGTGAAAAACGCCAATCACTTGGCTGTTAAATTTTTAATAATAATAACATGGTTATTAAAATAGTAATACAATTAGAGTAATAAAAATTTAGAGTTAGGACAATTACAAGACAATAAAAAACAAAGAATTAAGGATGTCCAGATGCTCTGGGGCACTTAAGCCACAACAAGCATACCTTGTGAACAAAGGAACCACCCTTAAAACTACACTATTGCATATTCATATATCCTTCATGGTTATGCATACATTCTATTTAAAACAAGAAACTCTGTCTGTTATATGCCAACTGTTTCCTTTAATCCCCATGGCGTCTTCGAGTCTGAGCAAGGCCTGAAGAAATTAGATTCTTCTGACAAGAAAACCATAAATTCCTCTTCTTTGGAAGATTTGGGTGTTCTGTGATGGTTATGTCAAAGCAAGTATGTCGTTCCTTAAAAGAAAACCCAGATACATAGTTTCTATTTTAACTACTAAAGCTTCAATTTAACTACACAACTACATTTACAGTACTATTAAAATGTTAATACAGCACTACTATTCAAACTAACATATGTGCATTTTTCACCTTGGGCGTCTGGTGGAGTATCCCCGGAAAGTGCCATATCTGCAGGGAGACACGTGTTTTCAATTGTAAATTAGGTCTTTCTTTCTCTGTCATCTGTGGTTTCCAGTCTTTCCCGGCTGGGTCTTCAGGTCTTTTAAAACTTTAAGAATCTTTTTCTACTAGCACAACTGACTTCATGTATATTTTACATAATCACGAATTATTCCATAATTTATATTACAATGGGGCTGCAGAGATCCCCCTGCAGGTCCGTGGGGATGCAGAGATCCCCCTGCAGCTCCGTTGGGATGCAGAGATCCCCCTGCAGGTCCGTGGGGATGCAGAGATCCCCCTGCAGCCCCTGGAGGAGCCAGGCTGGAGCTCGGCGATGCCTGAGAGGAGGCTGTGACCCCGTGGGCAGAGGGGCCCCGCTGGAGCAGCCTGGCCTGGCAGGACCGAGCCCGTGGCACAGTGACCCACGCTGCAGCACTTGGAGGGGGCTGTGCCCCAGGGGATGGACTCGGCTCGGAGAAGTTCCTGGAGAAGTCTCGGCTGGGAGAGAGCACAGGGTGCAGCAGGGAACGACTCCTGTCCCTGAGCAGAGGGAGAAGCCGCGGGGGATGAGCTGAGCACGGCCCCATTCCCTGTCTCCTGCCCTGCCGGGGGAGGAGGTGCAGCTGGGAGCAGGGAGGCGTGGGGAAAGCTGCATTTAAGGCTCTGCACTGACTTCTCCTCATCCTGCTCTGAGTCTTTGGAGTTTTCTGCCAGAAATCTCTCCCCTCCCCCGCTCACCCACAGGGCTTTGGGCAGGTTTCCCTTTTTGGGGGAAATCAAAGCGAAGCACCGATGCACTAATGAGGGGCAGGAGAAGGGAGGCTCCCGGGCTTCCCGCAGAGCCGGAGGCACGGAAGGCGCAGGGCCGGGAAAGCCGTGGCGGGAGGTGCGGAGAAGTTTGTTTGTGTGGGCAGCTCAATCCCGCCTCGGGCCCGGGCCCGTCCCGGGGCTGTTGCTCATCTCCGGCTTTGCCCTCACGCAGCGCGGGGGGCCCTGAGAGCGCGGGGCGAGTCTGGGCCGTGCGCAGAGCCCGCCCCCAGCTCGCTGCCATTGGCCGCTGGTGACGTCAGTCGTGGTTGCGGCGCGCTGATTGGTGGGAGCGGGGCGCAGCACGGCCCCGGCGGCGGGCTGAGGGCGGCCGTGGGCGGGCAGCGGCGCCATTGGCGCCGGGAGCGTCTGTGCGGGCCCGGGAGCGGCGGCAGCGGCCGGAGCGCGGTGAGGCGGCGTCGGCGGAGCTCGGAGGCGGCCCCGGCGCAGGTGGGAGCCGCGCTGGGTTCTGCGGGGGCTCGGGGCCGGCTGCGGGCGGAGGGGGCGGCAGGGGGCTGCGGCGGGTCGGTGGTGCCGTGTCCGGCCCGTGCTGGCCCCGGGCTGAGGGCGCGGCGGGAGCGGCTGCCCGCGGTCTCCTTCCCGCCGGGGCCTGGGCAGGAGCCGCTGCCGGAGCAGCGCTGGCTCGGCCCGGCTGCTGTGGGTAGGACAGAGGGGGCTGCCCCGCGGCCGGGAGCGTGCGGGGAAATTCCCGTCGCCGGAGGTTTCTGTGGCCGGAGGAGAGCGAGGAGTCCTGTAAAAGTGACTTTATTGCTGAGCAGGGGGAGAGGCCGTGGGGCATTTGCCGTGCGCTCTCTGCCATGGTTGTAGTCCGCAGCCTCCTTTTTATCCTCATTTTCCCGGCCGCATCTCCCTCTGCCTTTGCCCACGGGCTGAGGTCCTTGGAAGGTTCAGACTTCCCGATGCGCCTGCTGCCTGTCCTCGTTAATCTGCACCCTCCTTTTGTATACCAGCCGATATTCATGGCTCTGTTAAGTCTTTGTTCTTCTCCTCGAAGTTTGAGAATGTAGCGGGACTTTGAGCAGCTGTGTGGGTCAATTTGTGACATTTATTGGAACTGAGGGTTTCTCCCGTAGCTTCCTTATCTACAAGTGCCTGGCTCTCTCGCCAGGCAGATTCACTCCTTGACTCTGTTTTGTTCTTCCCGGGTCCTCTTTGGTTTTGGGATTATTCTCGGTGCCCTCATTCCCTGTCCTTTTGTAGCCGTTTGTGGATCAGGAGGCCTGGCTGCCACCTGCATCCCCTGGCTCAGCTGCTGGATGAGCTGCACTGCCAAGGTGTGGAACATGGTAAAAAGATGAGAGTTGCTGCAGCACAGAAGCAGCATTCGTTTAACCCCTGGTGTGCCGGGGAGCCACATAAGCATGTCCCATTCCCATCCTTTCCATGTTTGGACCAATACATAAACTGCTCTCCTATTTCCTTTGTTATCTTTCTCAGCACTTTTCCCTTGTCATCTCTTTGCCAACAGCAGTTTGAGACATTTAGTTTTGCCCAAACTCCCTTTTTTTCTGCTCACAGATAATCTGATCTCATCCGCTGGTGAAATGTTGTGTTCCTCTTTCAGTGGATTGGTCGGCAGGAAGGTCAGGAGCTGGAGCTGTCTGGTTGGTTCTTCTTTCGAGGACAGCTTTTAATCTAATGATGCCATTGAAATGATAAATGGGTTCTCTGCCTCCTGATATGAATTGGTTTGGGTTTCCAGGGGCTGGTCCATGGTGTTGTAGAATTTTTTCTGGTGGCCCTTCATCTTTTTCCCATTTCTGGGTGCTCCCTGCAGCCAGGGCTGCATCAATTGATCGCATTTTTCTAATTACATCATCAAATACTTGAATGCCAACTAATTTCCCTGGACTTGTTCTAGCAAAAGCCCCAGTGCTCTGATACACCCTGTACAGCACAGACAGTGGCAGCAGATGTTGGAGTGGGCAGGGGGATGATCTCCCCCTTATTTTAGTGAAGTTTTCACAACATTCTCCATTTGCTGTTTCCCTTTGCAGCCTCAGCCATTTCTGTTTCAGAGTCAGATCCTCACCATGGGCTCTGCCTTCAGCCGTGCAGATTCCATCTGTGCAAGCAGGCAGAGCTTGGGGTGAGGGGCAGAGGGAATCAGCCAATTCCTGCCCCAGGCAAGAAGAGCCAGGTACATTGTCCCCACTCTGCCCCAGCAGTGTTAATTTGCATTTCTAAAGCTCCTCTCCTGGGTGCCTGGAATGCAGCTTCTCTTCCTGAGCAGCCTTTAGCAGCTTCACAGCTGCCCCCCCCACCAGCACATCCTGCTGCTTTTTTCTATTTTTTCCTTCAAATCTATTTATGGTTTGTGAGTTAAAGGGTCACCTTTAAATCTCTTCTAGTTTTGCAAAATGCGGCCTAAAGGGGAATGTCGAAAAACCCAGGTCAAAATTTTTCTATCTCTTAGAGCAACACAAAAAAAACCACAATAAAATTCCAAGGCGATTCAGTTTTTTCTACTTCTCCTCGAAGTAAAAACTCATTCTCACATCCCTAACTGAAACCTAACCGGCAATATAGAAGTAGGAATAATACAAAAAAATACTCTAATGCTCTAAACTTTGCATTGAAACTGCAGGAAAAAGGAAAACTCCACCAATATGTTTAGTTTTAGAGTGAAGGCATTCCTTGATTCTGGCCAGGATGTGCAACAGAAATCATTCCATTGCCACTTAGCCCGGGTGTGAAGAGAAAATCGTTCCATGACACGTGGTTTTTACTCGATTTTTCCCTAACTTAATACAGTCTAAAGCAATCTAAATCCACTGGTTTAATATCCTGTAGTTTCAAGTTGTGCAGGTTTTAGTATTTGGTTTCCTATTGGACCCGGATTTCTTTGCTTCTGCTGTTAGTGAGGTGGGAAGTGCTGGATTTCCTTCTCAGCCTTTTGCAGACCAGGTGTCTGCAGCCCTGGCAGTGTCTGGGGTAGGTGTTGGTTGCTGTTTGCTGCTGGGGTTGATGTTTTGCTGCTGGGCATTATCTTTGTGGGTATCTTTTGGGCCATTCCCGGTGTGTTAAGGTGTTAAACTCATCTCCATTGAGTGGTGTGACATCCCTTAACAAAACCTTTAACATTTCTTTCCCCAGGGCCAAGGCAAAGCAAGCCTGAGTAGAGAAATGAAAGGTTAACAATGTTAAAGTCTATGAGCTGGTGTATTTTCCATCAATGCCATGGCAGGCAGGGCAGTGTGTGAGTGTAAGTGAGAGCCAGAGTGGAATTGTCCCGTGCTCTTGCCCAGCAGCTGTGGCAGGGCAGGCCCAGAGAGCGCTGAAGCTGCAGCAGTGGCAGCAAGGGCTGTCCCCGGTGGCTGGAGCTGCCAAAGGAGGGTGGCCAGGCCGAGGATTTCAGCAGAGGATGTGTGGGCAGGCCCAGGGCCTTGCCCTGCTGTGGAGCCCTGGCTGCTGCTGCGCTGCCTTCAGTGCAGGCTCAGTGGGGGCCTCCCATCCTCCTGCTGCAGGCGGGAAGTGCAAATCTCCGGGGCTGCAGAGACCTGGAGCCGAGGCTGAGGGGTCCCCCCGTCCTCAGCTGTGCTGGCGGCTGTTTCTGGCCTCGGGGCCACTTGGCACGGGCCACGCCACTTGGCCACCAGTGGTGCTGCTCTGCACTCCTTAGGCAGGAGCCGATGTCCTGCTGGGATGTTGGCAACAGCAAAGTGCCAAGGCAGGCTCTGTGCCAGCCCAGCTTTCTGGGGGAGAGATTGCACCAGAGACAGGATTCTGGCCACAGACTGCTTTAAATGTGCATCCCTTATCTCCACCCTGCACTAGGTGGAGAATTCCCAGGGTAAGGAATTCCCGAGATCAATTCCAAGGGGAAATGATTGAATATCTGCCCTGGGTCTGGCTCTTCTTCTTGCCCAAGCCAATGGCAAAAGCCGTACCCATGGCATCTTGGTTTCTATCCCCAGCTTCCAAAGGTGTTTCTTTCTTTCCCCTTTCATTCTTTGTACCCAGCCTGAGCTCTGGGGGTGCCAGGGGTTCTGGAGGTCCCATTGTATTCCTAAAGCTGCCATAACCCCCTGGAGGATCTTTCCTGTAAAATGAGTTCTGCTCTCTGAGTCTTTGACTTCCACAATCCCTTTTATATGAATTATTTCTTGCAGTGGCTGCTGAGCAATCACAATTGCTTTTGCCCCCCTGTTAGGTGAGATGGTGTCACCAGAAGATATTGAAGACTTCCTGCTCAGGGCATTCAGTGCCCGGCTCTTACAAGCACACACAGCTGTGCCGGTTGAGCTGACCATGGTGGGTAACCTGGGCTTTGTCTGATTCCCTTTCCTCAATAACAGCGTGTCTTGGAACTATTTTCCCTTCTGCTGCCCTTGAAGAGCCATCCACAAAGACATTTTCTGCCTCAGGCCGGGCAATGTCTCCTGAATCTCGCCCAGGCTGGGTCTGGAGCTGTGTCACTTGAATGCAGTGCTGGGTTTCTTCCCAGCCCCTCTGGGGGCTGTTCAAACAGGAGGCTGGGTTAAACCCTTCCCCTGTCCTCAGTTCTGAATCCTCCTGTGCCACTGAACAAGTTTCACACTGTAATAACCGAGCGCTGCTCATCCATTGCGAGGCTCTTTTGGTTATCAGAGCTTGAACTTGATGGCAGACTGGAACAGTTGGAGATCCTGTTGTCATCAGGTTTTGGGCCTCGGTTCTCGTTGAAGCTGTGGCTGCACAATTCTGCTGAAAATAAGGCCACTCTGGCCACTGGGTGAAATATTTTGGCCCAAGAATTCCTTTGGCATGGCCCTGTTGAACATTTACCTACATTTTAAATTTCTTTTCTGAGTCTGGAAGAGCCACAGCTGAGGCATCAATATTTTTCGGTTTTCATTTTCCTAAGTTTTATTCACTTTCTCCTGTCCATACCACAGCATGGAGGCTGTCTGGGGTTAAAAAGTCCTACAATGTTCTGTCTGGAACAGAGAATCCTCAATCCAGGCTGTGTAATTCCCTGTTAATCCTCAAAATTTTTGCAGCTCCTTTTTGGTCCAGGGAAAAGTTACTTCTGAGATTTTCCTGACCCTCTCTGTGTGAATCCACCAGGAATCTTTAGTCCCTGCATTTCCCAAATAATTAACCCTTTTTTCCACCATTTGCCTTGTTTTTTCTTTTCAAATACTCAAAGGCTTTTTCTACCACTTGTTCTTGTGCTCCTCATTGGAGCCATCTGATTCCCTGACTGGCAGGATAGGAGTGCTGTAGGGAGACATCCCTGGCTCCAAGAGCCCTGCCTTTAGCAGGGACTCCATACCAGGCTGTGAGCCCTTCCTTCCCTCCCCTGGAACAGGGTGTTGCTTTTAGCCCCCACTTGTCCTGGTTGCTTCCAAGTAATTTGGAGAGGCTCCAAATCAAATTTTCCCTCTGGGGCTGCCCACACCTCTGGGTTCCCTTCAGCATAGGCCTTGCCAGACATTTGACAAAAAGGTACAGCAGCAATAGCCTCTGTATCACCTTTTACAATATTACAATGCCACCATCAAATTCCTTCCTAGTTAATTACAATCACAGTAGGAACAAAAGAAATTCGTTTATTTCAAACCTATCCTCCACAGCTCCTAATTGAACAAATGATACCAGCTCAGCTTTCCCAGTTATTCCCTTAATAATGAAAACATTCCTTTACAATGTTCCCCCCTTGGGTGTAAGATTCAGAGTGGATGGAGAGGCCCCTGTGTCCATCAGGAGAGGCCTCCTCTGGATGCAGACCCAGCCTGGATGTTCTCCAGGGCTGCAGTGTGGTGGGTCCCCAGTGGGATGGGAGCTCAGAGAGCCCTGACAATCCATGTCCATGCAGGGGTGGACTCGCTCCTCCTGAGGGTGCTGCTGTCTGTGCTTGCAGTGTCCTTGTGGGCTGCAGCTGGAGCCCTGACTCCTTCCCAGGGGCTGTTTGGGTGGGCTCTGCCCTGGCCAGGAGGGCAATGCCTCTGCCAGGTGCTTGTGGGCGACGCCGTCCCCTGGGTGCTGGGCCCCCTTGGGCCCTGGGGTTGGTCCCTCAGGAGCTGTGGGAACTCTGCCATGGCCTTTGCCTTCAGCTTGGCCTTTTGCTCATCCCTCCTTGCCTTCAGCTGCTGTGCCTTTGTGCCCAAGTGCTGCAGGGCCTTCTTGTGCCACTCCTGCAGCCCCGGTCACTGCCTGTGGGTGCTCATCCTCTGAGAGCTGCTGAGCTTTCTGCAAAATCTTTCCTTTCTGCAGGGACCCAAACCGAATCATTCACAGAAAATCCTGATCCATCCGTGAGCACTCTGTATTTCCCAGATGTTGCTTTGTTTTGCTCCGTGTGCTCAGGGTCCCCTGCACAGCCCGTGTGGCAGAGCCGGTGCCTGTCCTGCCGCAGTGTCCAAAGGCGGCCCCCCCGGCGGGCAGGGCCGGCAGCTCCCCGGGGCCGGGCAGCGGCCGGGGCGTCCCGCAGCCTCCTGGGGGCCGGGGGCCACTGCCGGCCCTGCCCGGGGCTGGTGGGGTCAGGCAGCGCCCGGCGCTGAGCCCCGGCTGCCCCACAGCCCCGGCCCGGCCCCGCAGCTCCCCACAGGCCCCCAGCCCTGCTCCCGGTCCCGCACCTCTGCGCCCGCTGCTGCCGCTGCCCACCACAGAGAAACCCCTGACATCCTGACCTCCTGCTTTTCCTCTCCTGGAAACTGGGAATTCAAAGTATCAGCTGGCAAATTGTCAGGATAAGACCATGCTGAAAAACATCCCAATCCTGAGTATTTTTCTGTTCCTCCTCTTTGCCATCATCCTTTTTCTTACCACACACATTCCTCCTGCTGCTTCTTGCCTGAACCATATTGCTGCACACTCCCCTTCACCCAGTCCCTTCCCAGCACACCAACACCATCCATCCCCTGTTGTCCAAATCCCTTCTCCCCTTCCCTTATTGTCCCCCCTGGGTTCCATGTCCTTAATTACCTCTGGGGGAATGTGCAAACTACCTCCACATTCTCCCAAGGGACCCTTCAGAGACATTTTGGGATCATCATCCCTTTGGCCAGGACCCCTCCCTGGCTTTCCCTTTTCTCCCCTCCATGGGTGCCCTGCCATGTTCACTCCCCGAAGATCCCAGGGCACTCACTGATGAGATTTTCAGTGCTCTCTCCCTGCTGACTCTTCACAGACCCCCCTGATGTGTCACTCGTCTGTCTCCTGGTCACTCCCGGGTCCCCAATCAATCCCCGGTGCCGCCGCCAGCCAAGGGAGCCGATCACCCAAAGTGGGTGAGGCACCTTCAGCTGCACTCCCTGCCCCAGGGTGTGCGGAAAAATTGACATCACCAGAGGATTCTGTCCACAAAGCAGACAGAGGAGTCCTGTGAAATTAATTTCATTCCTAAAAATGGGAGAGGCCATGGAACATTCCCCATGGGATCTCTCCAATTGTTGGAGGACACAGCCTCCTTTTCATCCTAATTCTCCTGGCCACATCTCCCTTTACTTTCCCCATTGGCTGAAGTACTTGAGAGCTACAGACTTCCCAATCCACCTACTACATACTCCCTTAATATGCTCCCTGCTTTTATATAGCAAATGATATTCATGGCTCTGTTAAGTCTTTATTGTTCTTCTGGAAGTTCATGAACTGAGCAGGGCCTTGGCTGAGCATCAGTCTGTGTCATCAATTAATAACATTTTCTGAAACCAATTCCTTCTCCTGTCACTCCCTTGTGTACATCTCCCTGGCCCTCTGAGCCTTCCCCAACTGGACTCCCTGCCTTGGCCCCATCGCCCCCGCGAGGGGAATTTGGGGAGGTGGGAGTGGGGCAGCGCCAAGGCCGGGCCCCCCCGCGCTGTCCTGGCGGGAGCGGCTGCAGTGGGGACCGAGTGCGGGCGGGAGCGGCCGAGAGCCCAGCGCTGCCCCAGCCCGACCTGCCCCAGCTCCATCCCTGCCCCTCGGCTGGGATGCTGTGGGTCTGGGGGGAAGAGGGAGCCAGCAGTGGGTGCTGGGCCTGGGGGCAGGAGGAGAAGGGAAGGAGAGGCAGGCTTGAGGAACAAAATGGTGAAACGATTCAGGTGGCAGGAGAGGGTGGGATTGTGCAGAAGAAGAACTAATAACAGGAGGAAGAGGAGTGTAAGGAAGAGGAGATATACAAGAGGAGGAGGACAAGGAGTAGAAGGAGGCAGCAGCAGAAGGTTCCACCCCTCCCTGTGTCTGCAGCCTCCCCCAGCCCCAGGAGCATTTCTCCCCCCACATGCAGCAGGTGACTGTGGAGGGGGATCCAGGATTTTCCCAGGGTGAATCTTGGTGTTTCTGAGCTTTCTTGGGCTAAATGTTGGTGCTTTGGTTTTATGTGGCAGCTGAATCTTTATGTTTTGGAGGAGGTTTTTGCTGACTTGTGATGTTTGGGGAGTTTTTGATCTGTATCTTGAAGTTTGTGGGATTTTGGGGCTAAATCTTGGTGTTTTGGAGGTTCTTACAGATATAAGATTCCCAATGACATCCTGAGATGAACTTGGGCAAGGAGGAACCTCCAGTCCAAGGTGCTCTCCTCTTGTTTTTTTCCCCAAACCAGGATTTTTCATTCCCTGAGCGTGTCTGGATGGAGGAGGAGGAAAAGCCCCGGAGATGCTGCAGGAGGAGGAGCTGCAAACCCAGCCCAGGGAGCTGCGGGGAGGAAAGAGCCTCCCTGAGCCAGGAAGGCGGGCGGAGATCCAGCCGGAGCTCGGAGCTGGTGGAGAAGTCTCATGGCAGGGAGAAGCCCCACAAGTGCTTGGAATGTGGGAAGGGTTTCAGTCGGAGCGACAGCCTGATTGTGCACCAGAGGATCCACACTGGGGAGAGGCCCTACGAGTGTGGGGAGTGTGGGAAGAGGTTTCGGACCAGCTCCGATCTCCTCGTACATGAGCGGATTCACACAGAGGAGAGGCCCTTCCGCTGCCCCGACTGCGGGAAGGGCTTCAGCCAAAACTCTAACCTCACCAGGCACCGGCGCATCCACACTGGGGAGAGGCCCTACGAATGCGGGAAGTGTGGGAAGGGCTTCAGAGACAAGTCTGGCCTGATCAAGCACCGGGTGATGCACACTGGGGAGAGGCCCTATGAGTGCTTGGAATGTGGGAAGAGCTTTGGGCGGAGCTCAGGTCTGAGAACACACCAGCGCATCCACACCGGGGAGAGGTCCTACGAGTGTCCCCAGTGTGGGAAGAGGTTTCGGACCAGCTCCAGTGTCCTCGTACATGAGCGGATTCACACAGAGGAGAGGCCCTTCCGCTGCCCTGACTGCGGGAAGGGATTCAACTGCAACTCGCACCTCACCAGGCACCGGCGCATCCACACCGGGGAGAGGCCCTACAAGTGTGGGGAGTGTGGGAAGAGCTTCTCCAGGAGCGAAACCTTGACCCAGCACCAACAGAGGCACCAGTAAGGGAAGCCCTGTGAGTGCCCCGAGTGAGGGAAGAGCTTGGAGTGAGGGAAGAGAGTGAGGGAAGAGCTTGGAGTAAAGGAAGAGAGTGAGGGAAGAGCTTGGAGTGAGGGAAGAGAGTGAGGGAAGAGCTTGGAGTGAGGGAAGAGAGTGAGGGAAGAGCTTGGTGTGCTCCTGCAGCTCCATCCCCCATGGGAGGATCCGGGCTGGATGATCCCCAGTGACCCCCGTTGGGCAGAGCCCTGGTGCCCCCCGTATGGGGAATAAAACAGAGAGTAAAGCAATGGAGCTGATAAAGGGGCCCGATATCTGAGGCCTGACTGAGCAGAAACTGTGGGAGACACAGACACAGTTGAAGTCTCCCTGGGCAAGAAGTGACCGAGCAACGTGGTGTGAGACTTTGTGATAAAATAATGTTACCAGGTGATGTCATGTCATGAAGAATGTTTAACCAATGGGAAATTGTTACCAAAAACAGAGCCCTATATAAGCACCATACAAGTAAATCCCTGTATAAACACCTGGTACACACAATAAAATTGGGTTTGGTCTAATCTCGGATGTCCCCGTCTCTCCCTGGTGGATAACCCTGTTGTGGGTGATCCCCGTTGGGTGCGGGGAAGGTGTTGGAGGGATTTCTTTCCCTTCTCCTCGTGCTGCCGTGGTTTGGTTGGTAATAAATTCCCTCCCTGTGCCCGGGCTGGGTCTGTTGTCCCCGTGCCGCTGCTCGGGGCGGGATCTCTCCCGTTCCTTCTCTGCACTCCCGGGCCTCTCCTCAGCCAATGAGAGAATGCGGTGGACAAGAGTCAGCCAATCAGAGAGAGCGGCGCTGATGACTCAGCAGTTGCCGGGCAGACCCGCAGCAGGCAGTGTTCCCCACCCGGACCCCGCCCTCCCTGCCCAGTGCCGGCCCCGCCGTGGGGTCCCCCCAAGTCCCTCCCCAGTGCCCCCACAAACTGGGCTGGGTTTAACTGGGAAGCGTTACTGGGAACACTGGGAGCAGGCGGGCAGGGGCAGAGTGACAGCAGGGCTGGGGGTACACAGGACCCCCCCAAAATCAGCGTGGGGATGGAATGGGGGATCCCGGCTGGGCCCGAGGCCACAGGGAAGCTCTGCGGCCGCCGGCGGCTCAGGAGCTCTGTGAGCAGAGAAACAGGGGTGACACCGGGCTGGGGGCCCCAGGTGGAGCACCCACAGTCTTGGGGAGAGGGGACATGACCCCTGGGACCCCCCTTGACCCACTTGCACAGGTAGAAGCCGAGCCCCAGCACCAGGGAGACAAAGCCCAACTCGTAGTCCCTGATCCCCGTCTGCATCTTGCTGCCGGTGGCGTCCAGCGGCATCTCTGAGAGGCCTGCAGGCATCAGGACCCCCCAAAACCTCTCACAGACACCCCAAGCCTCTCCAAGCACCCTCCTGATTGCTCCCAGTCCACCCAGGACACCCTGAAACTTGCCATGATCCCTTCCTCACCTCCCCAGGACCCACCAAAGCCTCTCCCATCCCTTTCAGAATCCCACAACCCCCTTCCAGTCTCCCCCCACCACCCCAGTACGCCTAAACCCTCTCCCAGTCCCTTCTCAGCCCCACCAGGACTCACCCAAACGCCTCCCAGTCTCTTTCCAGCACAACCAACCTCATCCCAATCTCTGCTTTTCCATCCCCAATCTCCATCCAGCTCCTCCAGGCTCACTCTAGTCCCTCCCAGTCACACCCAGTACCCCCAAACTCCCTTCCAGTGCCCACCAGGACCCCCAGAACCTCATCCCACCAGCTTCTTCTCTGCTGAATTCCTAGAGGAAGACCAGGCCCAGCTACTACCAGACCTTCAGAGAAAACTCCACCCTTCTAGAGATCACCACTTTAGCAGCATTTCATCTGCCACTCCAGGAGGAGCAGCCACCATTTTAACTGGACTACTACCAACACCCTGACTCCTCAGGGTGTCAGGTTTCTGCCTCCATCACTAGTTTCATTTGTACTAATTGCATTTTTTAAATTATTATTTTTATTTAGTTTTTTTCCTGGTAAAGAACTGTTATTCCCATTCCCATATCTTTGCCTGAGAGCCTTTTGTTAAATTGTGGTAATTCGGAGGGAGGGGGTTTACCTTTTCCATTTCACAGGAGGCTTTTGCCTTCCTTCACAGACTCCTGTCTTTTCAAACTTAGACATGGGCCTTGTTTTTCTTCTATCCCTTGTGTGTGTGTTGTGGGCTCGGGTCTGGCTCTAGATTTTCTTGTGGGCAGGGCTGGCCCTGTTGGCCGTGCAGAGCCCCCATGGTTTTCTGGGCTTGTGCCAGAGGGTGTTGGGGTGTGTTGAAGGGCGCTGCTGAGGGGCTGCCAGGTGCCCATGGCACACCGCCCTGAGAGCGCCCGGTCTCGTCTGATCTTGCAATCTAAGCTGAGTCTGGCCCAGTTAGTACTTGCATGGGAGACCCCCTGGGAATACTGGGTGCTGTAGGCTTCTTTTGCTGCCTGCTGGCCAGAGGGCCTCTGGTGCTTGGGTTTTCTTGGGCAGCCATGGCGAGGGGCAGGAGGGAAGGGGCACGTGGGCCTTGTGTGGTTTTTTGTGCCTTGTGTGTGTGTTGCAGGCTCGGGTCTGTCTCTAGTTCCCCTTGTGGGCAGGGGCGGCCCTTTTGGGCTTGTCGAGCCCCTTTGGGGTTCTGGGCTTGTGCCCGGAGGGTGGTGTGGTGGGCTGAAGGGCGCTGCTGAGGGGCTGCCAGGTGCCCATGGCACACCGCCCTGAGAGCGCCCGGTCTCGTCTGATCTCGGAAGCAAAGCTGGGTCGGGCCCTGCTGCTGCTGGGGGCAGCGAGGATGACGTCGAGGATGATGTCGAGGATGAGAACCTCTTGCTCCACCTGACCACCAGCAGGCTGAAGATGGTGGACTTTGATTCTGACATGTCCTTTAAAGCCAGGCTCCACAGGGAATTTGCAGATGGGTCCACACACAGGGGGATGCTCCCAGATTTGGGCATTGCACAGCCTGGCCTGGAACCAAAGGTTCCCCCTTTGCTGGGGTGGATGCAGCTGATCCTTCAGTCGGCTGCCAGGCTGCTTTTGGCAGGGCTGGGGGCATGGGCTGGGGTGGGTACGAAATGGGAGTGGGCTCCTGGCCCTGCCAACAGCCCCCAGCACCCACCGTGCCCCGGGCTGGGGCTGGGCTGGGGCAGCCAGCCCGACACAAACAAACCCCCACGGTGGGAGCAGAGGTGGGACTGCAGAGCCTGTGCAGGGGCTGCTTTGCTTTGCAGGCAGGGAAGGGCTTGGGCTGCTCCACTGCCCTTGTTTGCTTTGGGAACACCATGGGGGCAGTGCAGGGGACGGGAGAAAGCCTGGGCTTCCCTCACCCATGGTGGGTTTTTCCCTGGCATGCAGGGGTTGGGCCTTCCTCAAGCTTCTGACAGAGATAAGATTTTTGACCTTTTTTCTTGTTGCCCTATTTGTCTGTAATCTATTTTCAATAATTTGTTGTTAGTTTTTGTAGAGGAAGCGTTCCAGGTGTGGTCCAGTCTGGATCAGGAAGTGCGGGGCACCGCGGGCGGCTGGGACAAGGGGACAGGAGCCTTCAGCTGACGGGGCTTTCTGGTTTCTCTCCTTGCAGCCGGGCTCTGCGGGTGCTGAGGCTGCTCTGGGCTCTGCCAGGGCCCTGCTGGAGCTCAGCACCGGGCTGCAATCAGCCAAAGGAGAAATGGGGTGCCCTGCAGCACAGACTTGCTTGAGCATTTCAGCAGCACAGCTCAAGTTTGGAGAGTGTACACCTCCAAGGGAAAACATGCCACCACCCAAAAAATAAACTTGTTCAAAAACTTCTGAAATGAAATCAATCTGGGATGACCCCAATGATGTTTTGCACCTTGCTCAAGCTGTAGCTCAGCCCTTCTCTGAACAGTTCTCTCCCCCACCTGCCTTTTACTCCCCAACTGCCCCCTCTTTTCCCCCAGTGAGTTCCCAGCCCATTCCAGTCTCCATCACACTGTTGCCTTCCTTGGTGCCCCTCACCATGAGGAAGGGCGAGCCCCAGGCTTAGGGACTCATCCTGTCTCTGGCTGAGGAGCAGCAATGTCTCAGAGGTCCAGTGGGATTTTAGTGTCATTCAGAGCTGCTCTCCAGCCCCCAGCTCTCCTCACTGCTGAGTTCCCACTCCCTTTTCCTCGTCCTTGCAGCAGGATGAGCTCTGTGAATCCCCTTGAGCCTCCCCACTCTTCCCAGCCCACGCACCCACCTCAGTTAGGCTGAAGCTGCAGCTTCTCTGTCTCCTCTGGCACACCAGTGCAGTCCCCTGTGCGGGGAGCCCCAGCCCCAGAGCACAGCACTCAGCAGTGCAGTCGGGGCTGGAGCAGCTGCCCTGCAGCCCTGGCTTGGCTCTTTGTGGCAGGGAATGCTCCCTGTGTGCAGCTGTCCCTGCAGGATGGCCCCAGGGCAGAGCCCAGCCGGGCTCCCCCTGCAGCCCCTGAAGCTTGGGGCAGGCAGTGGTCCCAGAGCTGAGGTTCACGGGGAGCACCCGCAGCTGTGCCTCGCTCTCTGTTGCCGTGTCACAGTCTCGTGTGCAGGGGCAGCTCCAGGGCCTTCTTCCTCTCCCTCCACCCCGGCCAGCTTGGGCACTCTTGGGGCTCTCTGCTCCATGTCAGTGACTGGATTTGTGGCTACTTGCAGGAGAGATGCCTCAGAAAACTCCGAGTCAGCAAGTCCTGCTTTCGTGCCTGGAAGGCACCTTCAAGAGAGATGCCTGAGGAAGGCTCAGGACAGCAAGTCCTGTGCTCTGGTCTCGAGGGCTCCTGCCACAAGCACAGGAGACTCCTGTCAAGGATTGTGCTCTGGCCTCGAGGGCACCAGCAGCAGGGATGGGAGATGCCTCCGGGGCACCAAGTCCCACACTCTGCCCTGGAGGGCACCTGCAGAAGAGAAGCCTCGGGAAGGCCACGGGTCAGCAAGTCCTGTGGTCTGGCCTCGAGGTCAGCTGCAGGAGTAACGCCTCGGTAAAGCTCCAGGTCAGACACGAACGAGTGCGCTGTGCAGGGGCTCCTCACAGCACTGCTCTGTCCCGTCCTGTCCTGTCGCCTGCTCGGAGCACTGTGGTGTGCTCTTGTCACTACCAGCTCCTGTGTCACCACGTGTCACAAAGGGCCCTTGGACACCTGGCTCCGTTCCATGCTGCAGCATGTCACAAAGGACCCTTGGATACCCTGTCCCGTTCCATTCCACGGTGACCATGCTGCACCGTGTCACAAAGGGCCCTTGCACGCACTGCCACCTGCCCTGGGGCCACCCCCAGCCCCCCTAGAGTGGCCCAGGTTGTAAGGAATGCCTTGCCCCAAGTGTGTCAGACAGCCCAACAGGATCTTTAGGAACGGCTCAGACCATCAGCAAACGCTGCCCTGCTCTGCGGGCTCAGAGCAGCAGGAGCCCCCAGGGCTGCCGACGCAGCTGCGGCGGGAAGGGCTCGGGACCCTCCACAGAAGCTGCCACGGCCTCCTTGGGACACCTCCCACATGGTGGCCATCCTAAGCACGGCCGTGTGACACAGACCAGGAACGTGTGGGCCAGGGCAGGAATGCTGCTCTGACCCTGGGGCCCGGGGAGCGCTGACATCAGCCGCTGAGGCACAGTCCCCGCCGAAGCAGAGTTCCCCCGAGCCCTGGCAGCACCGGTGCCCGTCTGCTGCCCCAGAAACCTGTGCCCCGAAAGGGCTTCTCTGCCAGAGGGCAGCCAAAGCTGGTGTGTGTTCCAGCATTTTTCAGAGAAAGAGGACATGAGTTATGAGATTTGAGCTACTCCAGTCTAGGCCTCAGATTTGGGCCTTGTGAGGCCTTCAAGCCTCTGACACAGTTAGAAATTCAGAGCTTGTGGCACAGATAGAAATAGTATTAAGGTGTGACGGGGACCACTGGGCTGCCTGGGTGTGAATTAGTATACATTTATAGTGTAAGGCTCAAGCCACTTTAAGGAAAAGGTGAACAATGTCAGCCTACCAATCAGAGTGCCTTTGTTTCTGTAAACTATGTAGAAGCTTATATAAACTACCATCTTATCTCGACTAAACGGAGAACATTTGATTAACCACATTGGTTCAGATCTGCGTTTGTCTTGTCCAGTTTTCCGTTTTCCTGAGATTTCCTGGCTTTTGGTGTGCATTGGGGGCTGTGCTCCGTCCTACAGGGGCTGTTGGTAGCAGCACCTGGAGCAACTGGTGGCAACACTTGGTGCATGTCAGATGTTGTTGCTCCTTCCTGGAATGATTCTTTCATGGAAGGGATTAGCAGCAGCACAGAAACACCAACAGCTACTCAACTTCACAGGACAAAGAGAATCCACCGAAACACTGTCATGTTTCCTTGTGCTTTTGTGTCTTTCTTGCATTCGAAAAGAAAAAGAATTGGCCCAAGCCCTGCTATTCAAATCTCCAGCTGCTGTGTGTCTTCCTGTGGCAGCTCACGTGCAAACACAACTGGCTGCCTGCTCAGCTCGGCACTGGACGGCCACAAACAGGGAGGGCCCTGGTGAACATCTCTTTGGTCTGGTGGTGCAGCGAGGGCACAGGAGACAAAGACTGCTCCTCCCGTGTTCATGGGGCAACAGAGAGATTTTATTTCCCACGCCCCCCCTTTACACAGGGCATTTGAAAGACCAGGTCTGGAAGCTCTCATTGGTTTGAGCTCCACGCCCCTTCAGGTTTTGGCCCGTGAGGTGCCTGCAGTTTTGGGAGATATTTGATTGGTCAAGAGCCCTGTCAATCATGGTAACATCTCACCTTTCTTTATAAAATTCTGTGTATTGTTCTCTGTCACCCATCTGCAAGGGCCCTTTGCAAACATGGTGACAGAGGACAGCGTGCATCTAATTTACACTGGAGCTGCAGCATTCCCCTCCAGGAACTGTTAGGGGAGAACTCAGGCCACAGGCATAAATGCTTCTTGGTTACAAATTGAACTTATATCTAAAAGCAGAAAGCTATTTAACCCTGAGCCCATTTAACCCTCAGAGAAAAACCCAATTTTAAAAAACAACCTTTAAGCACTTGATCCCTTGGAGAAAAACCGAACTCCCAGAAAACAGTCTGTAAACAGAAAAACTGTTTGTAAACATGAGAAATAATTTGTAAACACATCAAGTCCTTCTATGAACTGTCCATGAGGCAGGTGATCATTTGTAATGCTGTCTGTGGTTTCCAGTGTCCATATTTTAGGCAGCTATATTGTACTGTTGTAGGATTTATTGTAAAGCATGAGAACAGACTCAGAGGGGAGGAGGGTGTACCCTCAATCCAACCCCTTTCCACTTTTTTCTTTGTATAATAAATAATAGTAGTAGCAGAACATGGGGTTTGAATACTATCAACTTATGCAAAGTTTCATCCAGGCTTACTGATAATATTTTTCTTTACCAGCCAGGTTCAGGGCGAAGAACTTGATTGGGAGATGTTTTGATCAGGGCAAGGAATTTGGTTGGGAGACATTTTCTGTATTTATATTTTATCTGGTGCAAACCATATACTCTTCTCCCTTTTTTAGAAGTTAGAAATTTTGTTATTGACTTTAATAGCTGACTTTTATCTTTTAAAAGGATGACAAGTGGCAAAATTTCAGTGAAAAAACCTTGCAACTGCAATTTGCTTGTGATAAATCCATGTTCTATGTGTACCTCAGTGGATATTCTTTGAATCATACCAGTTTATCTTGAAGCAATGCAAGAATAATTACTAGAATATTAAGAAAAGACATATATACATACTAGACTTCTTTAAGACAATGATTTACTAAAATATGAATATCGATCCAATATCGATATCCAACTGAGACGGACAAAAACTCTCTAAGAGTTTAAATTTAGAAAGTGTATGTTTATTGAGACAGCCGGGCAGTACCTGGGATAATTCCCTAATGCACACTGCAAAAATCACAGGTGTTACAAAGCTTTTTTATTGACAGAAGTCTTGAATACACAAAATATGAATGCATATTCATATCCCTGTCACTTCCTCTGCTCCGCTTCATATGCTAATTGGCAGAAAGGCTATTAAGCATGTGTAGTTCTGTTCCCTGAAATGAGTCGGGGGTCCATTTTGGGGAGGGGTCTCCAAAATGAAGAAGTAAAATAAGTCTTCCTCGTTCTGACCCTTCTGCCTTTCCCATGCACACGTGACAAATGAATCCTTGCCGTTTTCCTGTGCTTAATGGATTCCTAAAGTAGGGGAAGTCTGCAACTGCTTTTGTGTCCCTGAAATCTGTTTGTCACATTCTGTTTCTCATGATAAGCACAGCTACCCAAACATAAAGCTGACAAGCAATGAGTTAATAGATCCTGGATATCTTATCTAAGATCCAGCTACTGTTAACTATGAACAAAGCCTATTTATCTACTTCCACTAAGTCAGCAACATCTAATTTAACTATCATCCTAACTTCCTAAAATTCTTAATTCTTCCAAATTAATGTCTCACTGGGAATGGGGACAGGGAATGGGGAACGGGAATGGAGACAGGGACTGGAAGTGGTGATAGAGACGGGGAATGGGGACAGGGACCAGGAAGGGGGACAGGGAATAGGACTGGGAATGGGGACAGGGACAGGGAATACGGTACAGGGATCGAGAATGGGGTCCGGATTGGGATGGGAGCAGGATGGGAACGGGATAGGGGGGACATGGGAACAGGCAGGGGCAAGGGGACTATGGAAGGGGAGTAAGGAATGGGGCAGCCACTGCAGGGGGACCGGGCATTGGGATGGGGGCACATGGGGACAGTTCCAGGGCAGGGGGTCCTTGACCAGCTGCCCAGAACCTCCACCAGGGTCTCCCAGTGCAACTGGAGCCACTCAGCCTGGGGTGCCCAAAGCCCTGAGCAACTCCCAGGTCCCTCCCAGGAACCCTCAAGTCGCTCAAACCCAGCATCCCCCACATCCCCTGCAAGAACCACCCCCATGTCCCCATCGTTGTCTTAGCTCAACATCTTTATTTTTACCTGCTTTTTAGAGTTTTGAAAGAGCAAAGAGAAATGAAAAGAAAATCCAGGCCAGGGGGGCCAGGAGGATGTGGAGCCCCCAGCCAGGTGTCTTCCCAGCATGGATCAGCAGCACCACGGGTCACCGGGGGTCTGCCCACCGGGCTCACTGGGGATAATCCAGCACGGATCCTCCCGTGGGGGATGGAGCTGGAGCAGCGCACGGAGCTCTTCCCACACTGGGGCACTCGCAGGGCCGCCCTTCGTGGTGCCTCTGCTGGTTTTGGGTCAAGGCTGAGCTGTGTGATGAGCTCTTCCCACACCTGGGACACTCGTAGGGCGTGGGACATCACCAGGAACAGGGCTGGGATGTGCCCTGGTGCCTGGGACATCACCAGGAACAGGGCTGGGATGTTCCCTGGTGCCTGGGACATCACCAGGAGCGGAGCTGGGATGTGCCCTGGTGCCTGGGACATCACCAGGAGCGGGGCTGGGATGTTCCCTGGTGCCTGGGACATCACCAGGAGCGGGGCTGGGATGTGCTCTGGTGCCTGGGACATCACCAGGAGCGGGGCTGGGATGTGCCCTGGTGCCTGGGACATCACCAGGAGCGGTGCTGGCTGGGGTTTGTTTGGTGCCTGTGAAATCCCAAGGGCAGTGTCACAGCGGGGCAGCTCTCAGTGTCCCCAGCAGGTCACAGTGTCCAGTGCAGCCCGTGCCAGCAGTCACTGCGCACACGGGGCAGGCTGGGCTGGACAGGGGACAGGGCAGAAACGCTGCCCCAGATCTGGGGTCTCCCCCTGCCTCTGGGGCACCTTGGGCAGGGCACGGGGCTGCTGCTGGGCCAGGGGGACAGGCCGTGCCCCCTGTCCCCTGCTGCTGGGCCAGGGGGACAGGCCGTGCCCCCTGCCAGCTGTCCAGGCCCCTCTGGTGCCTGTCCCACATCCCTGTGGCTCCTGTCCCCACCACTCCCCACCACCTTCACTCCCTTCCTCAAAGCCCCACTCAACCCCTTCACGGTGACCTCTGGAAAGAAAGAATGAAGGAAAGGAAGTGTTGTCTGTTCACCTTGGCTGGATGTCAGGCACCCACCAAAGCTGCTCTCTGACTCTCCTCCAGAGATGGACAGGAGAGAGAAAACAGAATGAAGGCTTCATGGGTTGAGCTAAGGACTGGGACAGATCACTCAGCAAATGCCATCATGGGCAAAACATTTTCAAAATTGGAGATATTAATGGAATTTATTGTTATCTGGATCAGGGCAGGATAGTGAGAAGTAAAACAAAGCTTTAAAAACACCTTCTGCCCTTCCCTCCCTCCTTCCCAGCTCTACCTCCCCCCCAGTGGGTGCAGGGAGACAGGGAATGGGGGCTCAGGTCAGTTCATCCCCTGTTGTTTCTCCTGCTGCTCGGGGAGAGGAGTCATTCCCTGCTGTGCCAGGGGTCCCTCCTGGAGACACTTCTCCATGAACTTCTCCACGGTGAGTTCATCCCACGGACAGCAGTTCTCCACAAACTGCTGCAGCGTGGCTCGCTCCTCCATGGGCTCACAGGTCCTGGCAGGACCCTGCTCCAGCGTGGGCTCCTCTCCAGGGGTTTGCAGGTCCCTGCCAGCTCCCTGCTCCAGCACAGGTTTCTCACGGGGTCGCAGCCTCCGCTCAGGCATCCCCCTGCTCCGGCACGGGCTCCTGCAGGCGCTGCAGGTGCATCTCTGCCCTCCGTGCCCTCCATGGGCTGCAGGGCCCAGCTGCCTCACCAGGGACTGACCAGGGAATCTCAGGGCAATCAGCTCCAGCAGCTGGAGCAGCTCCTGCCCCTCCTGCCCTGCCCTGCCCTGCCCTGCCCTGCCCTGCCCTGCCCTGGGGTGTGCAGAGCTGTTCCTCTCACCTGTCCTCACCCTGCTCCTCCCTGCTCACAGTCACAGCTCCAGGATCACCCATTTTCTTAAATCTCTTATCCCAAAGGCATTGCCACCATTTCTAACTGGCCCAGCCTTGGCCAGCAGCCCGTCTGTCCTGGAGCCGGCTGGAATTGACTCTGTGGGACATGGAGGAGCAGCTGCTCTCACAGAAGGTGCTCCTAGAGCCCCTCTCTTACCAAAACCTGTCCATGCAAACCTGCTATAAGTATGATAAGGTTTTCATTGCCACTATTAATTCTTATTATTTCTATTATTTCCATTTTTTGCTAATAATGGTACAGTTGTTATTATTATTACTAGTATTTTTAGTCTTTTGGACTCTATATTAATAGTGGCTAGATTAGAACTGGAAACAAAGGTACTTCATTGCAAGTAGCAGTTAGAGTTTTGTCAGCCTCTTGCCCTGCCCTGTTCTGCGTCATTGCTGTGTGTGAAGCTGCTGCTGCCAGGCCTCCCTATTTCCCTGGTTTGGGAAATTCCATGGCATTGCTGACATGCCAGAAAGAGAGGGCTCATTCCACTCAAAGGCATGCCCTTAGCTCTTCGAGTCCCATTGTTGGAAGCTTGTTTTCTAACATTGTTGACTTTCTCAGCTTCTGTTAACATTTGTGATTTTATAACAAAATGTTCTTGGATGTGATTGTGCAAGATTCTCTAATCAGCTTTCAGTTTGCTCTTGGATTCCTTAGCGGTGTGTCGGAGCTGAAGGCAGCATTTTGGGTGGAAGGCTTCGGTGGGAGCTCGGATTGCCTCAGCAGCAGCTGGTTTTGCCCATGTGAGCAGAGCTGGCAGAGATGCCGTGCGCTGAACATTCCGCCTCGCCGGGAGCCGCAGTGCCCGGCCGGAGGGAGCTGCGCCGGGCGCTGCGGGCTGTGCCGGGCCGGGCAGTGGCCGCAGCCCCGGCAGGGCCCGGCCATGGACACGGAGCCTTGGCCGGGCAGGGCTCGGGCCCTGCGGCGCCGGGCGGGCGGTGCCGCTCACGGCGGGACCCTGCGGGGCCGGGACAGCGAGAGAGCCCGGGCCGAGCATCAGCCCCGGGGCGGGCACGGCCCGGGAGGGGGCACAGCCCGGGGGTCCCGCAGAGCCCCCCTGCTCCAGAGCCGCGCCTGCCACAGCGGGGCAGCTGCGGCACTGCGGGGCAGGGAGGGGCCGCAGGGGCGTTCCGAGCGCTCCTTCGGGGCAGCATTTTGTCCCGGGCCGGGGAATTCCCGCGGGCCGGGCGGGCCGGGGCCGTGCCGAGCGCCGCCGCCTTTCCCGGGAGCCGCCGGGCAGAGCTCTCTGCTCGGGGCTGTGAAAAACACCTTCACTCCCCTGTGAAAATTTAAAGAGTTTAATGCAGGACAAGAGGAGACAAGGGCCAGAGAGCAAAGGTTGTTAGGGCCGGGTGCATCTCGGCACTGAGCCAAGAGCACTCGGTTATCTCCGGAGATACCTCTTGAATACCTTTTCCCTTACACCAGCCTGTTGCATATTCATAGTGCCTTATGCATCGTAAACTTTTTTCCCCAAGCTAATTTACATATTCCAAGAACTGTTTAGCATGGCTCCGCCTCAGTTCCACCTTTTTAGGACATGTGTATTCCTTGGTTGTGGTTTTGATCCTTTTCTATCATCATCTTCAGTTTTGGCCCCAGCCCACACTGCCTTCAGACGGTGAGTGCTGATGGTTGGCAGATCTGTGCAGGTGTCCTCATCCTGTGCTCACTGGATGTTATCCCATCCAAGCAGGCATTTTAACACAAGCATGCTTCTATCAGCTATGGCACTACTATGTTTGAGCTTAATGAATGAACAACAGAAATAAAAACTATATAACAAAGTTATTGTAACACCACACATATAAAATCCAATTGAATATTTGCAAAAAGCCAATATTATAATATGTATCTATAACAGGGCCAAGGATTGGGTGCCCGCTCGGTGGCTCCGAGACAGCAGATTTTATTCTTTCCTGTTCCCCTGTCTCTACCACCATCATATCTAGGAGTAGTGCCTGTGGGTTTTTTATTGCTTTCTTGCAATTGTTTTCTTGCACGGTGACTGCCACAATCTTTGCTTTTAGTTTGGCTGTGGCCACAGACTTTCTGAGCCTCCTTTAATAAATCATCTAATAGTTTGTCATGCCGATCTTCAATTTTTTCCATTATCTGGCCAAGCACAAAGTTAATCCTTAACAAAGCTTTTCTCACATCAGTCTCAGGATCCACTCTGGAACACTGCCTCCTATTTCTCCCAAGTCTGTCCAACCACTCAGCCGGAGCCTCCCCCCTCCCCTGCTGTGCCCCAAAAGTCCCTCAGCACTTTGCCCTCGAGATGCTGCTCCCCCTATTTCCCCAACAATCAAATTACAATACTCATTCATATGTTTTCTCCCCTCCTCATAATTTTGATGCCACTCAGGAGGTGCAGGTGGCATTTTGCCCTCCCCGGGGGGGGCCCTGTGGATTTTCTTTACTCCAGGCTTTTATGCCTGCAATTCTGATCATTTCCCTTTCTTCCAGAGAAAATAGTATCTGTATTATCGACGGTATTTCTTCCCAAGTATAAATGTTTGAACCTAAAAATTGGTCTAATTGTTCAGCAGTGCTTATGGGATTCTCCAAAATCCCTTTGATTGATTTCCCACTCCTTTTGTTTTTCTCTTTTTCCCTCTTGCTCCCCTCCCTTTTCTTTACCTGTTTTCTTATTTTTTACGCGTTTTCTGTCCCGTTTTTCAAAATCTTATCTCCATGCCTCTGTTTCCCACTTTCTCTAATAACCTGAATACCACCTTCTTTCAACTACCCACGTAAAAAAATCCTTTTCCTCACAATACCATTTAATACAATACACCTCCCTCCAAGGAAATAAAGCTCAAAATAAACAATCTACATTACATATACTTCCATGCATCAATATTTACTCACCTTTATCTCTCCCTCTCACACATTCATACCCTCAAGCCTGTTCATTCATACTTCTCGACTTCACAATACTGTTACATATACTTTTGTTAGCCCACACTCACTTTTATTTTACACTCACTCTCACATCAGCACAATCCACCTCCCTCCAAGGAGATAAAGTAAAGCTCAAAATAAATAATCTGCATTACATATCCTCCCATTCATCTACATTTACTCACTTTTATTTTTCACTCACTCTCACATACAACAACAAGATACTTTTTACTTTCAAACAGTCTACATTACATATCTACACCCTGAGTGCTCTTGGAATGTTAATCCCTCAACCCAGCAGGTTTAATCCTGGATGTCTCTCATCGCAGCAGAATTTTAGGTGTTACTGGCCAGTTACGGTGTTCTTGGATATCCCTCAGTCCAGCTGTGTTTTCCAGCCCCAGATCCCCTTGGGCATATCCTCAAGCCGGCAACCCTGGGTGCTCTTGGGATGCAAATCCCTCAGCCCAGCAGGTTTGAATACTGGATGCTCTTGGGCACTCTTATCCCTCAATCCAGCACTCCACGGGGTTCCTCTTCTTCCTAAGATCCAGTCCCAGTTTCCGCGGGAGGGATTCTTTCTTTTTTATCACTCCCTTGGTCTCTTTACTGGCCGTTTTTCACATGAAAAAGACGAAAAGCAGCATGAGAGACTACAGCAATCACTTGGCAAGTCTGGGATACCCAGCAGCTTCTGTCACACACATTCATTTCCCCCTTTATCCGCCCCATCCCAACAAATTCTCACCTATCCTTTGTCCTTGGGTCTTGGTTCTTCCTGTACACTTTAGTCTTGGGGCTAATTACCACGGTTTTAGGGAATCCTTTCCCTATTCTTTGTTTTATTGTCTCCTTTTGCCCATCGATCATAACCTGTGTCTGTGGTCACACACCAGGGGAACAGAGCGAGGCTGCCTAAATAGGGCAGGACCCGTCTTCCTCACCCTGACTCTCCAAGGCCCCGGCAGAGAGGTGTTAGAAACTATCTTTTGCTACCAAAATTGTGAAACATGCCAATCACTTGGCTGTTAAATTTTTAATAATAACATGGTTATTAAAATAGTAATACAATTAGAGTAATAAAAATTTAGAGTTAGGACAATAATAAGACAATAAAAAGCAAAGAATTAAGGATGTCCAGATGCTCTGGGGCACTTAAGCCACAACAAGCATACCTTGTGAACAAAGGAACCACCCTTAAAACTACACTATTGCATATTCATATATCCTTCATGGTTATGCATACATTCTATTTAAAACAAGAAACTCTGTCTGTTATATGCCAACTATTTCCTTTAATCCCCATGGCGTCTTCGAGTCTGAGCAAGGCCTGAAGAAATTAGATTCTTCTGACAAGAAAACCATAAATTCCTCTTCTTTGGAAGATTTGGGTGTTCTGTGATGGTTATGTCAAAGCGAGTATGTCATTCCTTAAAAGAAAACCCAGATACATAGTTTCTATTTTAACTACTAAAGCTTCAATTTAACTACACAACTACATTTACAGTACTATTAAAATGTTAATACAGCACTACTATTCAAACTAACATATGTGCATTTTTCACCTTGGGCGTCTGGTGGAGTATCCCCGGAAAGTGCCCGTCTCTGCAGGGAGCCACGTGTTTTCAATTGTAAATTAGGTCTTTCTTTCTCTGTCATCTGTGGTTTCCAGTCTTTCCCGGCTGGGTCTTCAGGTCATTTAAAACTTTAAGAATCTTTTTCTACTAGCACAACTGACTTGATGTATATTTTACATAATCACGAATTATTCCATAATTTATATTACAATGGGGCTGCACAGATCCCCCCGCAGGTCCATGGGGATGCAGAGATCCCCCTGCAGGTCCGTGGGGCTGCAGAGATCCCCATGCAGGTCCACGGGATGCAGAGTTTCCCCTGCAGCTCCGTGGGGATGCAGAGATCCCCCTGCAGCTCCGTGGGGATGCAGAGATCCCCCTGCAGCCCCTGGAGGAGCCAGGCTGGAGCTCGGGGATGCCTGAGAGGAGGCTGTGACCCCGTGGGCAGAGGGGCCCCGCTGGAGCAGCCTGGCCTGGCAGGACCGAGCCCGTGGCACAGTGACCCACGCTGCAGCACTTGGAGGGGGCTGTGCCCCAGGGGATGGACTCGGCTCGGAGAAGTTCCTGGAGAAGTCTCGGCTGGGAGAGAGCGCAGGGTGCAGCAGGGAACGACTCCTGTCCCTGAGCAGAGGGAGAAGCCGCGGGGGATGAGCTGAGCACGGCCCCATTCCCTGTCTCCTGCCCTGCCGGGGGAGGAGGTGCAGCTGGGAGCAGGGAGCCGTGGGGAAAGCTGCATTTAAGGCTCTGCACTGACTTCTCCTCATCCTGCTCTGAGTCTTTGGAGTTTTCTGCCAGAAATCTCTCCCCTCCCCCGCTCACCCACAGGGCTTTGGGCAGGTTTCCCTTTTTGGGGGAAATCAAAGCGAAGCAGCGATGCACTAATGAGGGGCAGGAGAAGGGAGGCTCCCGGGCTTCCCGCAGAGCCGGAGGCACGGAAGGCGCAGGGCCGGGAAAGCCGTGGCGGGAGGTGCGGAGAAGTTTGTTTGTGTGGGCAGCTGAATCCCGCCTCGGGCCCGGGCCCGTCCCGGGGCTGTTGCTCATCTCCGGCTTTGCCCTCACGCAGCGCGGGGGGCCCTGAGAGCGCGGGGCGAGTCTGGGCCGTGCGCAGAGCCCGCCCCGAGCTCGCTGCCATTGGCCGCTGGTGCCGTCAGTCGGGGTTGCGGCGCGCTGATTGGTGGGAGCGGGGCGCAGCACGGCCCCGGCGGGGGGCTGAGGGCGGCCGTGGGCGGGCAGCGGCGCCATTGGCGCCGGGAGCGTCTGTGCGGGCCCGGGAGCGGCGGCAGCGGCCGGAGCGCGGTGAGGCGGCGTCGGCGGAGCTCGGAGGCGGCCCCGGCGCAGGTGGGAGCCGCGCTGGGTTCTGCGGGGGCTCGGGGCTGGCTGCGGGCGGAGGGGGCGGCAGGGGGCTGCGGCGGGTCGGTGGTGCCGTGTCCGGCCCGTGCTGGCCCCGGGCTGAGGGCGCGGCGGGAGCGGCTGCCCGCGGTCTCCTTCCCGCCGGGGCCTGGGCAGGAGCCGCTGCCGGAGCAGCGCTGGCTCGGCCCGGCTGCTGTGGGTAGGACAGAGGGGGCTGCCCCGCGGCCGGGAGCGTGCGGGGAAATTCCCGTCGCCGGAGGCTTCTGTGGCCGGAGGAGAGCGAGGAGTCCTGTAAAAGTGACTTTATTGCCGAGCAGGGGGAGAGGCCGTGGGGCATTTGCCGTGCGCTCTCTGCCATGGTTGTAGTCCGCAGCCTCCTTTTTATCCTCATTTTCCCGGCCGCATCTCCCTCTGCCTTTGCCCACGGGCTGAGGTCCTTGGAAGGTTCAGACTTCCCGATGCGCCTGCTGCCTGTCCTCGTTAATATGCACCCTCCTTTTGTATACCAGCCGATATTCATGGCTCTCTTAAGCCTTTGTTCTCCTGGAAGTTCGGGAATTTTGCGGGACTTTGAGAAATTGTGTGGCTCAATTTGTGAAATTTATTGGAACTGATGGTTTCCCCCTTTACTTCCTTATCTACAGGTGCCTGGCCCTATCTCCAGGCAGATTCACTCCTCAACTCTGTTTTGTTCTGCCCGGGTCCTCTTTGGTTTTGGGATTATTCTCGGTGCCCTCATTCCCTGTCCTTTTGTGGCCGTTTGTGGATCAGGAGGCCTGGCTGCCACCTGCATCCCCTGGCTCAGCTGCTGGATGAGCTGCACTGCCAAGGTGTGGAGCATGGTGAAAAGATGAGAGTTGCTGCAGCACAGAAGAGGAGAAGCAGCATTCGTTTAACCCCTGGTGTGCAGGGGAGCCACGAAAGCGTGTCCCATTCCCATCCTTTCCATGTTTGGACCAATACATAAACTGCTCTCCCTTTTCCTTTGTTATCTTTTTCAGCACTTTTCCCTTGTCATCTCTTTGCCCACAGCAGTTTGAGCCATTTAGTTTTCCACAAACTCCCTTTTTTTCTGCTCACAGATAATCTGATCTCATCCCCTGGTGAAATGTTGTGTTCCTCTTTCAGTGGATTGGTCAGCAGGAAGGTCAGGAGCTGGAGCTGTCTGGTTGGTTCTTCTTTTGAGGACTGCTTTTAATCTAATGATGCCATTGAAATGATAAATGGGTTCTCTGCCTCCTGATATGAATTGGTTTGGGTTCCTAGGGGCTGGTCCATGGTGTTGTAGAATTTTTTCTGGTGGCCCTTCATCTTTTTCCCATTTCTGGGTGCTCCCTGCAGCCGGGGCTGCATCAATTGACCACATTTTTCTAAATACATCATCAAATACTTGAATTCCAACTGATTTCCCTGGACTTGTTCTAGCAAAAGCCCCAGTGCTCTGATACACCCTGTACAGCACAGACAGTGGCAGCAGATGTTGGAGTGGGCAGGGGGATGATCTTATTTTAGTGAAATTTTCACAACATTCTCCATTTGCTGTTTCCCTTTGCAGCTTCAGCCATTTCTGTTTCAGAGTCAGATCCTCACCATGGGCTCTGCCTTCAGCCGTGCAGATTCCATCTGTGCAAGCAGGCAGAGCTTGGGGTGAGGGGCAGAGGGAATCAGCCAATTCCTGCCCCAGGCAAGAAGAGCCAGGTACATTGTCCCCACTCTGCCCCAGCAGTGTTAATTTGCATTTCTAAAGCTCCTCTCCTGGGTGCCTGGAATGCAGCTTCTCTTCCAGAGCAGCCTTCAGCAGCTTTACCTGTGCCCCCCTACAACCTGCTGCTTTTTTTTTTCCCCTTCAAATCCTCTGTTTAATGTTTATGAGGTAAAAGGGCACCTTTAAATCTCTTCTAGTTTTGCAAAATGCAGCCCAAAGGTGAATGTCAAAAAACCCCGACCAAAATTTTGGCATCGCTAAAAGCGAAACAAATCACACAAAAAGTTCCAAGGCCATTAATTTTTTTCTCGTTCTTCTCAGAGTAAAAACCCATTCTCACATCCTTGACCAAACCTAACCAGCGACATAGAAGTAGGATTATTTAAAAAAATATTCTCATGCTATATACTTTGCACTGAAGCTGCAGGAAAAAGAAAAACTCCACCAATATGTTTATTGTTAGAGTAAAGGCATTTCTTGATTCTGGCCCGGATGTGCAACAGAAATCATTCCATCCCCACATAGCCCGGGTGTGCAGAGAAAATCGTTCCATGACACGTGGGTTTTACTCGATTTTTCCCTAACTTAATACAGTCTAAAGCAATCTAAATCCACTGGTTTAATGTTCTGTAGTTTCAAGTTGTGCAGATTTCTTTGCTTCAGCTGTTAATGAGGTGGGAAGTGCTGGATTTCCTTCTCAGCCTTTTGCAGACCAGGTGTCTGCAGCCCTGGCAGTGTCTGGGGTAGGTGTTGGTTGCTGTTTGCTGCTGGGGTTGATGTTTTGCTGCTGGGTGTTATCTTTGTGGGTATCTTTTGGGCCATTCCCAGTGTGTTGAGGTGTTAAACTCATCTCCATTGAGTGGTGTAACATCCCTTAACAAAACCTTTAACATTTCTTTCCCCAGGGCCAAGGCAAAGCAAGCCAGAGTAGAGAAATCAAAGGTTAACAATGTTAAAGTCTATGAGCTGGTGTATTTTCCATCAATGCCATGGCAGGCAGGGCAGTGTGTGAGTGTAAGTGAGAGCCAGAGTGGAATTGTCCCGTGCTCTTGCCCAGCAGCTGTGGCAGGGCAGGCCCAGAGAGCGCTGAAGCTGCAGCAGTGGCAGCAAGGGCTGTCCCCGGTGGCTGGAGCTGCCAAAGGAGGGTGGCCAGGCCGAGGATTTCAGCAGAGGATGTGTGGGCAGGCCCAGGGCCTTGCCCCGCTGTGGAGCCCTGGCTGCTGCTGCGCTGCCTTCAGTGCAGGCTCAGTGGGGGCCTCCCATCCTCCTGCTGCAGGCGGGAAGTGCAAATCTCCGGGGCTGCAGAGACCTGGAGCCGAGGCTGAGGGGTCCCCCCGTGCTCAGCTGTGCTGGCGGCTGTTTCTGGCCTCGGGGCCACTTGGCACGGGCCACGCCACTTGGCCACCAGTGGTGCTGCTCTGCACTCCTTAGGCAGGAGCCGATGTCCTGCTGGGATGTTGGCAACAGCAAAGTGCCAAGGCAGGCTCTGTGCCAGCCCAGCTTCCTGGGGGAGAGATTGCACCAGAGACAGGATTCTGGCCACAGACTGCTTTAAATGTGCATCCCTTATCTCCACCCTGCACTAGGTGGAGAATTCCCAGGGTAAGGAATTCCCGAGATCAATTGTAAGGGGAAATGATTGAATATCTGCCCTGGGTCTGGCTCTTCTTGCCCAAGCCAATGGCAAAAGCCGTACCCATGGCATCTTGGTTTCTATCCCCAGCTTCCAAAGGTGTTTCTTTCTTTCCCCATTCATTCTTTGTACCCAGCCTGAGCTCTGGGGGTGCCAGGGGTTCTGGAGGTCCCATTGTATTCCTAAAGCTGCCATAACCCCCTGGAGGATCTTTCCTGTAAAATGAGCTCTGCTGTCTGTGTCTTTTGCTTCCACAATACCTTTTATTGGAGTAATGTCTTTTGGAAATACCCTAATAAGTGATCCAGTGCCTTCAGTGGCCACTCCCGGTGCCAATATCCAAACCTGACCCCTGATTGCTTTGAGACCGGCTGCCTGAGAAAATTCACATCCATGTCCAACCATGAAAATCTGCGTTTCCAGATGTTCCTTTGTTTTGCTCCTTGTGCTCAGGGTCCCCTGCACAGCCCGGATGGCAGAGCCGGTGCCTGTCCTGCCGCAGTGTCCAAAGGCGGCCCCCCCGGCGGGCAGGGCCGGCAGCTCCCCGGGGCCGGGCAGCGGCCGGGGCGTCCCGCAGCCTCCTGGGGGCCGGGGGCCACTGCCGGCCCTGCCCGGGGCTGGTGGGCTCAGGCAGCGCCCGGCGCTGAACCCCGGCTGCCCCACAGCCCCGGCCCGGCCCCGCAGCTGCCCACAGGCCCCCAGCCCTGCTCCCGGTCCCGCACCTCTGCGCCCGCTGCTGCCGCTGCCCACCACAGAGAAACCCCTGACATCCTGACCTCCTGCTTTTCCTCTCCTGGAAACTGGGAATTCAAAGTATCAGCTGGCAAATTGTCAGGATAAGACCCTGCTGAAAAACATCCCAATCCTGAGTATTTTTCTGTTCCTCCTCTTTGCCATCATCCTTTTTCTTACCACATAGATTCCTCCTGCCTCTTCTTGCCTGAACCATATTGCTGCACACTCCCCTTCACCTGATCCCTTCCCAGCACACCAACACCATCCATCCCCCGTTGTCCAAATCCCTTCTCCCCTTCCCTTATTGCCCCCCCCGGTGTCCATGTCCTTAATTACCTCTGGGGGAATGTGCAAACTACCTCAGCATTCTCCCAAGGGACCCTTCAGAGACATTTTGGGATCATCCTCTATTTGGCCAGGACCCCTCCCTGGCTTTCCTTTTCTCCCCTTCATGGGTGCCCTGCCATGTTCACTCCCCGAAGATCCCAGGGCACTCACTGATGAGATTTTCAGTGCTCTCTCCCTGCTGACTCTTCACAGACCCCCCTGATGTGTCAGTCGTCTGTCTCCTGGTCACTCCCGGGTCCCCAATCAATCCCCGGTGCCGCCGCCAGCCAAGGGAGCCGATCACCCAAAGTGGGTGAGGCACCTTCAGCTGCACTCCCTGCCCCAGGGTGTGCGGGAAAATTGACATCACCAGAGGATTCTGTCCACAAAGCAGACAGAGGAGTCCTGTGAAACTAATTTCATTTCTAAAAATGGGAGAGGCCATGGGACATTCCCCATGGGATCTCTCCAATTGCTGGAGGACACAGCCTCCTTTTCATCCTAATTCTCCTGGCCACATCTCCCTCTGCTTTCCCCATTGGTTGAAGTACTTGAGAGCTACAGACTTCCCAATCCACCTACTACATACTCCCTTAATATGCTCCCTGCTTTTATATAGCAAATGATATTCATGGCTCTGTTAAGTCTTTTTTGTTCTTCTGGAAGTTCATTAATTGAGCAGGACCTTGGCTGAGCAGCAGTCTGTGTCATCAATTAATAACATTTTCTGAATCTGATGGCTTCTCCTATCACTTCCTTATGAACAGGTTCCTGGCCCTATATCCGAGCAGATTCAGAGCATCTGTTTGTAAAGACACTTTGCTCTTATTCCTTTCATGGGGGTCCCCCGTTTGTGGGACATCCCCCCTGGAGCAGGGTGTCCCCTCTTTGCTGCAGCCGCAGCCCTCAGGCAGAGCTCAGCCAATCAGAGCCCGCGGCGCTGATGACTCACCAGTTGCCAGGCAGACTCGCAGCTCCCCGCGTTTCCCCACCTGGACCCCACCTGCGCCCCCCCCTCGGCCCCATCGCCCCCGCGAGGGGAATTTGGGGAGGTGGGAGTGGGGCAGCGCCAAGGCCGGGCCCCCCCGCGCTGTCCTGGCGGGAGCGGCTGCAGTGGGGACCGAGTGCGGGCGGGAGCGGCCGAGAGCCCAGCGCTGCCCCAGCCCGACCTGCCCCAGCTCCATCCCTGCCCCTCGGCTGGGATGCTGTGGGTCTGGGGGGAAGAGGGAGCCGGCAGTGGGTGCTGGGCCTGGGGGCAGGAGGAGAAGGGAAGGAGAAGCAGGCTTGAGAAACAAAATGGTCAAACGATGCAGGTGGCAGGAGAAGGTGGGATTGTCCAGGTGAAGGAATAGCAGGAGGAAGAGGAGTGGGAGGAAGAGTAGGGACACAGGAGGAGGAGGAGGAGCAGAAAGAGGAAGCAGCAGAAGGTTCCACCCCTCCCTTTATATTCAGCCTCCCCCAGCCCCAGGGCAGCAGGTGACTGTGGAGGGGGATCCAGGATTTTCCCAGGGTGAATCTTGGTGTTTCTGAGCTTTCTTGGGCTAAATGTTGGTGCTTTGCTTTTTTGTGGCAGCTAAGTCTTAATGTTTTGGAGGAGGTTTTTGCTGACTTGTGATGTTTGGGGACTTTTTGATCTGTATCTTGAAGTTTGTAGGAATTTGGGGCTAAATCTTGGTGTTATGGAGGTTCTTACAGACACAAGATTCGCAATGACTTCCTGAGATGAACTGGAGCAAGGAGGAACCTCGAGTCCAAGGTGCTCTCCTCCTTTTTTTTTCCCCAAACCAGGATTTTTCATTCCCTGGGTGTGGCTGGATGGAGGAGGAGGAAAAGCCCCGGAGATGCTGCAGGAGGAGGAGCTGCAAACCCAGCCCAGGGAGCTGCGGGGAGGAAAGAGCCCCCCTGAGCCAGGAAGGCGGGCGGAGATCCAGCCGGAGCTCGGAGCTGGTGGAGAAGGCTCATGGCAGGGAGAAGCCCCACAAGTGCTTGGAATGTGGGAAGGGTTTCAGTCGGAGCGACCACCTGATCCGGCACCAGAGGATCCACACTGGGGAAAGGCCCTATGAGTGTGGGGAGTGTGGGAAGAGCTTTGGGCGGAGCTCACACCTGAGAACACACCAGCGCATCCACACAGGGGAGAGGCCCTACGAGTGTCCCCAGTGTGGGAAGAGGTTTCGGACCAGCTCCGATCTCCTCGTACATGAGCGGATTCACACAGAGGAGAGGCCCTTCCGCTGCCCCGACTGCGGGAAGGGCTTCAAGCTAAACTCCCACCTCACCGTGCACCGGCGCATCCACACCGGGGAGAGGCCCTACGAGTGTGGGAAGTGTGGGAAGGGTTTCAGACACAAGTCTGGCCTGATGGCACACCTGGTGATCCACACTGGGGAAGGGCCCTACGAGTGTTGGAATGTGGGAAGAGCTTTGGGCGGAGCTCACACCTGAGAACACACCAGCGCATCCACACAGGGGAGAGGCCCTACGAGTGTGGGGAGTGTGGGAAGAGCTTCTCACAGAGCTCAGCCTTGACCCAGCACCAACGAAGGCACCACTAAGGGAAGCCCTGTGAGTGCCTGGAGTGAGGGAAGAGCTTGGAGTGAGGGAAGAGAGTGAGGGAAGAGCTTGGAGTGAGGGAAGAGAGTGAGGGAAGAGAGTGAGGGAAGAGCTTGGTGCGCTGCTTCAGCTCCATCCCCCATGGGAGGATGCGGGCTGGATGATCCCCAGTGACCCCCGTTGGGCAGAGCCCTGCTGATCTGTGGTCCTGGTGATCCATGCTGGGTGTGGGGAAGGTGTTGGCTTCTTCTTCTTGTGCTGCTGTGATTTAGGGGGGTTCCCATGGATGGGGGATGGGAGGTGAGTGGGGGGTCCTGGCGCACTGAGGGGGGCTCATAGCTCGGGGGGTCCCAGCGATTTGGGGAGCTTGGTGAAGGGAGGAAGCAGTGAATGGGGGGGGGGTCCCAGTAAATTGGGGGGGACCCTGATGATAACAGTGGGCCTTGGGAGATAACGGGGGGCAGGAAGGACCAAACCCTAAGGGACTCCCCTAGTGCTGGTGAACCCCCCGTGCCCCCCCAGCCCTTGGGGTCCCCACAGTCCCTGCACTGTTCCTGGGGGTCCCACGCCTCTGGGGGGTCAAAGCGGAGGGGATGGAACCTCCGTTATGGATGGGGGGCACAAAGGGGGTCCAGGCCCAGTGCTCAGCGGGGTCGGTGCACGAGGGGGGGTGGTCCCTGTCCCGGTGCATGGGGGTGGCGCTGCCTGGGGGGTCCCGGTGCTTGTGGGGTTCCCAGGGTTCGAGGGGGGTCCGGTCCCTATCCCGGTGCTTGGTGAGGGGGGGGGCAGTGCCCGGGGGGCTCCCACTGCTCGGTAACTGGGGGGTGTCAGAATCCAGGACATCCCTCTGGCTGCCCTGGATGGCTCGAGACCCTGGCAGGGGCCTCGGAGACCTTGGCACGGTGTCAAGAACACCGGTGGCTTTGGTTTTAGCTCCTGGAGAAAATTGCCAACTTTGTATGAGGAATTACAAGGCACAAGGGTTTGAGTAGGGCGGTAGGTGAATTAACACAGGGTGGAAAAGTAGAATTTTAACACTTTAAAATACAGGGTTCAATGGGACAAGGTGGAGGGATCTGGGTGTGTCTTGACCTTCTCCTTCTTTTTCCCCTCCATGTCTTGCTGTGATGGTGACACTTTTCTGTTGGTTGAAGGTAGAGACACACTGTCCAACAGAAATGATAGGTATTGGCACGTTATTGTAAACACAGTACAGGTAGTTTTTAGTGTAGAAGGCAAACAGCGCCCTGAGGGCAGAGAGACTGCCACAGACCGACCTGCTAGACAGAGCTCAGCAAAGCGGACAAAGCCTGTTAGAGAAAAGGGAAAATAAATGACCCTGAGAAGCAAAGCTCCGCATCTCGACTCCTTCTCTGCCCGCGCGGGCTGGGAGAAAAGGACTTTTCACAATCTCGGGGTCATCTCGACCCCCAGAAAACCGAGAGGGGGTCTCCACTCGTCCCAGTGCCCGGTGAGGGGGGTCAGTGCTCAAAGGGGGTTTGGGAGCACTGAAGGGGGTGCGGGTGCGGTTTTTGGGGGGTCCTGGCGCCCCCCGGGGCAGGGTCAGTGCTCAGCAGCGGGGGCTGCCTGGGGACCCCCCCGGCCCCGAAATCACAGCCGGGTCTCCTGCAAGGCACTGAGGGGAGGCTCGTTCACCCGCGCCCCCATCAGCGTCGCCACACACCTTCCCAAAGTGTCCCCAAGTGCTCCCAAAGTGCCCTCAGAATGTCCCCGAGTCTCTGCCGAGGTGACACCGGCCTGATGACGGCCCAGTGGTGATGTTGCTCTGTGCACAGCAGCCTCGGGATGTCCTCCATGGCTCTTTGGCACCGCTCGGCCACTGCAGAGCCACCGTGGCCAGGAGAGGGACAGAATAAGAGGGTGTTGATGTCCCCAAGTGTCCCCAGCAGGTGACACGTGGCCAGGCAGGCACTGGCCTCCCACAGCTGCTCAGCCTCGGCCGCTGTGGCCACCAAGGCCGCACGGAAATCAGGGGACACCTCCATTGTCCCCTCCAGGGCAGCCTCGATGTCCCTGAGCCGGTGCTGCACCTCCCGGGGGAACGCGGTGGCTTCAGCACACGCGGCCACCAAGTCCCCCAGCAGCCCCAGGTACAGCTCCAGCCGCTGTCCCCTCCCGGTGGCCGCATCCCTGCAGGCGTCGCGGGGCTCGGTGGCCACCTTGGCCAGCCGGGCCCAGCTGTCCATGAGCCTATCCAGCACACGCCTGGCACTGGCCAGGGCTCTCACACAGGCCCAGGTGGTCCCTGGGGTGTCCCCGAGGTTGGCCAGGGTCCAGCCCAGGGAGGGGACACGGTAGTGGCGCAGGGCGTCCTGGAGGCGAAAGATCAAGGTCCCCACAGCCACCCGCAGGAACTCTGGGGACACGGCCAGCAGCGCGTCCCTGTGTGGCCTGGCCACGGTGGCCATCAGTTCTCTCAGGGTGGCCACCAGCTCACCCAGTGTGGCCACCACGGCCACCATCGCCTCCAGCAGCTGGTGGGGGGACAGCTAGGGAGGGGACAGGAGAGGTGTCAGGGGCCTGGTGGCAGTTGTGGCCTCCTACAGTGGCCCCTGTGCCCTCCTGTGGTCCCGTGTGTCCCCTCCCTGAGGGGCTCTGCTGTCCCCTCTGTCCCTTTTGTCACCCTCTCGTCTCCCACTGTCCCGCCCTGTCCTCTCCACCCCTCTGCCACCCCTGTGTTCTCCTGTCCCCTCCCGCCCCCCCGCCGGGATTGTCGCACCTCGCGGGGCTCCATGGCCGCTGGGGACACTCCGGGGAGGGGACACGGCCGGGGACAGTTGGGGACACGCGGGAACGCGGCGGGGCCGGAGAGGGGAAACAGGAAGAGGTGACGTCATCGCCCCGGCCCCGCCCCACCTTTGGCCGCTTTTGGGGAATCCTGAGGAGATTTTGGGGGGGTCCTAGGTGAGCTTTGGGGGGTCCCTGGTGAGGATTTGGGTAGTCCCAGGTGAGGTTTGGGAGGTCCCAGGTGAGAATTCCCAAGGATTTGGGGTTTCCCAGCTGCCCAGGTGAGATCTGGGGGTCCTAGGTGAAGTTTGGGGGTCTCAGGTGAGAGTTTGGGGGGTTCCAGGTGAGGTTTGGGGGTCCCAGGTGAGGTTTGTGGGGTCCTGAGGAGACTTTGGAGGGGTGCAGGGGAGCTTTAGGGGGTCCCAGGTGCGAATTCCCAAAGATTTGGGGGTTCCCAGGTGAAAACAGCTCGGGGGGGGCCGGGGAGGGAGGGGCTGGGGAGGTTTTTGGGTGTGTCCCATGGGTGGGCGAGGGGCGGTGAGGGAGGGTCCGGGGGAATTTGGGGGGGTGGGAGCGGGCAGGACGAACCCCCAGACACTGACCACGCCCTCTTTAGACCCCGCCCTGTGTTATGGCCCCGCCCCTTGCTGCTGGACACGCCCACCGAGCGCCCCGCCCCCTCAGGCCCCACCCTTTCGAGTTTCCAGCTCCGGGTTCTGGCCCCGCCCCCTCCTGAAGCCGCACCCTAAATGAGCCTTGGCCCCGCCCCCGGATAGATTTTTATCAATGGAAACCAAAAATCGCCACAAATCGACCCAAAAATTCAAACCCAGGGGAGTGGGGGAGCAGGACCACACCTGTGATTTTTTGGGCTCCAGGTGGGCTTTGGGGTGGTCCGAATGAGTTTGGGGGATCCCAGGTGCTCCTGGGTGGGTCCAAGTGGGTTTTGGGGGAGTCCTGGTGCGTTTTGGGGGTCCCAGGTGGATTTAGAGGGGGATCCAGGTGAGTTTCAGTGGGGTCCCAGTGAGTTTGGGGGGCGGGTCCAGCTGTCCCTGTGTGGGTCCAGGAGATCCTGGGTGGGTCCAGGTGGTTTTTGGGTAGGCCCAGGTGGTTTTTGGGGGGATCCAGGTGTCCTTGAGGGAAGTTCAGATGTCCCAGGGTTGATCCAGGTGTCCCTGAGGCATTTCCAGGTGGTTTTGGGGGTGTCCCAGGTGTAATTTGGGGGGATCCAGGTGTTCCTTGGGGCTCCTGCTGTGTGTGTCACCTCAGCAGCTGTGATGTTGTGATGTTCCCCCCCTCCGCAGCTGTCTCATCCCCCAGGTACTATGATGTCATACACGTGACATCACCGTGTCCCTGCACAGGTGGCTCTGTGTCCCTGCACCCACCCAGGTGTGACATCACCTGTATCCAGGTGTGGCATCCGTCCCCGGGTGTAACATTACCTGTGCCCAGGGGTCACTCAGGTGTCACTCAGGTGTTACTCAGGTGTGATGTACCTGTGCCCAGGTGTGCCAGGTGTCACTCAGGTGTCCCTCAGGTGTCCCTCAGGGGTCCCTCAGGTGTGGAATTGTGTTATTATATGTTTTATTATGTATAAGATCGTTCCATGTACCCCCCCGTGCTCCGTAGCGACCCCCTGGGTTTTCCCATCTGTCCCCGTGGTTTGCCTTCCTGGGAAAGTGCAGAGTCATTGTGTTTACATCTCAGGCCATCTGTCAGTCACGCAGCGGGGTCGGCAGATGACCTGGGACCCTCCACCTGTCCATTCCCCATTGGATGTACCCCTGCACCCCACTGCCCTCAGACCCCCCGTGGCGTTACCCCATTGGCTGCCCCGGGTTTCCCCTGTTCGGTACTTAACCTGCGGGCTGGGGACGCCCCGGGCTTTTCTCTCGCCCGGCCCCTGCGTGCTGCTGCCGCTCGCTCCCCCGCCGCGGCTTTTCTCTCTGCCGGCCCCCGCGTGCTGCTGCTGCCGCCGCCGCCGCAGCTCCAGATGACCCTGCTGCGGCTGCTTCACTCCGCGACCGCTGCCACCGCTCCCACCGCGGCGCCGGCGTGAGTCGGCCACTGCGCCGCGGCCCCGCGTGCCGCCTCCCCATGCTCGCAGCCAGCTCCGGAGCACGCCGCCCCGCCCCTGACCAGCAAGGCGGCACAAACAAACTCCAGCGCAGCACGCCGCAGTCTTTTCGGTTTTTGCTTTCCCAACCAAACTGCAATAAACTGGAATTCTGCCTGCGAGAGAAAAGTCTCTCTCTTTTTATTTGCCGCGGGACACGCCTCTGCTCTCAGACCCACGTAGCACCAGCCGACGCCCGCGAGGGCTCGCCGGAAAAGACGGAGACTGCCCGCGCTCCCCTTCCCCCACGGAGCTAGCTGGGACAAAGGGGGGGAAAAGAGAGCACTACAGCAGTTGTGGCGCCCAATGTGGGGCTTGGGAGCTCCAGGCCACGGACTGAGGACCGCCGAGCCCCAAGAGGCTGGTGGATTTACCTTTTGGACGTTACAACACCCTCGCAAGCTGCGGTTCCGTTTTAAGGAGCCAGGGCTTCCAGAGGGCTTGGACCGGCAGCTTTGGCTTGTACCGCTGAAGTTCGGTCCCCCCATGGCAAAAACTTCGCAGCTGGACTTTTCGTTTCCCCTTCGGACGTCGCTGGACCCGTGGTGAGTTACCGGGGTCCCCTGGGCTGGGTACGCCTTGCTCCTTTTGGGGTGGGTTTCTCTTTCTCCCACAAGGGGGTGATAAGATCCCACATTTTGTCTCCCGCTGCAGGGAGTGTGTAAGGGCAGGCTACCTAGCTTTCCGATAGAGGTATTTTTTTTTCTTTTGTTATTTTACCAGCCACGAGGTTCGCGACACACTTTAACATCGACATAATGGGTGCAAAATTGTCTGTGTCGCACGAGAGAATTTACGTTCAAATCCTAGGAATTTTAGTTGGGGGAGGAAAGAGATGTAAAAAGTCAGACGTTAAGCGTTTTGCCCAGTGGCTTCTGCAGTCCTTCCAGGACATCTCGCAGGCAAATTTGTACCAAATTCAATTCTGGGACCGAGTTGAAAAAGAAATTGCTCAAAAGGACGACCAGTCCCTCTCAATTTTCATCCATCTGGCAATCCAATTAAGAAATATTGTCAAAAACAACTGCGAAGGGAAGCCAGAGCCACCCCAGGGCGAATGCTGCCCCCCAAGCCCCCCAAACTCCCTCTCCTATCCCTCTCTCCCTAGCCCGGGGATTCTCAGACAGGCATCCCGGCAAAACCAGCCGCAGGCAGATTCTGGCCTCTCTGTCAACCCCCAGGTTCCATCACAGGACAATGCTGGCATCGCCCTGCACCCTTCCCCTCCCCAAAGTTGCTCTCTTTGTACAGCCCTGCCCCATAGTAGTAAAGTTGGGAGTTTTAAAATCCCAGATCCCTCTCCACAACCTTTCCCTGACCTTTCCCAAAATAATCCCCTTCCCTGCCCCAGGGCACAAGATGGAGGGGACCGCATGGCATGCCCATCCCCCTCCCTCTGTGCTTTGTCTCCCAACGCTCTACAGCCAACCCCTCCCGCTCCCGAGACTTCTCCACCCACTCCTCCCCTCCACCCCCTTCTGGCACCTCCCCTAATGAATCATTCAGCAGTCCTCTCTCCGACCCCGCCCCTAGGGGTGAGGCAACACCAGCCACACCCCCTAGCCCTGGTCCTGCCTCCTCCCTCGGTTCCCGCGACCCACCCTCTGATTCCCACACCACGATTCCCGAGGGGGGGTGGGGGGGGAGCAAGAGGAAGTGGGGGGAGGGGGGAAGCTGCGACCTGCCGCAACCCCCGCTTGCCTTTTCTGCTGCACCAGTCACCTACATGCCGCTGCAGAGGGGCAGACCCCTGGCACAGTGGCCCCCATCCCACAGGCTGTGATTAGGGATGTTTGCAAAGCCCAAAAGGAGTTTGGCTGGGAAAGTGAATACTTTAGGGGGCTGTTAAAAGTCACACTTTCCTCCAACGAGTACGTCCCTGCTGACATTCGCGCTCTGTTTTTGTGCTTGCTTACTCAAGCTGAGTTTTTGGTATGGGAATTCGCATGGAGGCGGGAGGTACGAGATGCATTACCCCAGCTTTGGGCAAAAGCTGAGACCTCCTCTGACACCGATGGAGGCATGTTAACCATTGATCATCTGTGCGGGATGGGGGAGTGGGACGTGGCAACAACACAGGTGGAAAAGATTCCAAGGGGGGCATTGGCAGCAACTGCCAAGGCGGCAGAAAAAGCATTTTTTAAGTTAAAACCCCGTGGTCCTGTTGTTAACTGTTTTTCTATTAAGCAGGAGACACAGGAATCTTTCGTTAGTTTCATAGACAGGTTGTACAGGGCAGCTGAAGCACGGGTTCCAGAGGAGGGATTGAGGCAAGGCATGGTGAAGCAAATCGCCCTGCAGAACGCCAATGAGGCCTGCAGACAGGCAATGCTGAGCCTGCCCCTCGACCCAGAGCCAACGCTCCAACACATGCTGGACGTGTGCGCTCGAAGGGTCACCCTGCCTTCAAAAGACCCTCAGGGGACACCCCAAACATCATCACGGAGAGTCTCCTTCGCTGAAGCCCACACGCCATCCACGGCTCCGGCTCCTGCACGCCGCTTCACTGGGCCACCACCCAAAGGTTACCATCCAGGACGGCCCTGCAACCTGTGCAATAAGAAAGGACACTGGGCATCTCACTGCCCCCTCAAAGAGGACTTCTTGCGTTTTAAAAACCAGCAGGAAGGGCAAGGTGCCTCCAACTCAGGGGGACATTCAAAAAACTGATTTCCCAGCGCAGTCCCTCCCTGCATGAGGACACAAATTTGGTGGGAAACATAACATCAGGGGGCAGGAGGGACAACACATTAGCATACCCACCTGAGGACAATAACTCTAACACCACACATGACATTTCTGGAGTGCACAATAGGGGAACAAGAGCTGGTGAACCAGCCTGCGTGGGAGGAGTCGGGAATTTCATCTCACAGGCATGGCTTGGTCGGGACCCCGACCATCCCAGGCCCATCCTTAACACCCAGTCCAACTTCTCTCCATACAGGTTGGCCCTAACCGAACCCCTACTGCTCAGGGACAGCAATTGGCACTTTATCACAGTGGACACACAGGACCCAGGGACCTGGAGAAAACTCCACAGTAAGTACATTGTCCTTGGGGACACAAAATACACGCCACTCGACATCACTATCGCACCCAACCTAACATCTGCAAACCCTAAACATCTGGTGCTGTGGCTGCACTGTGCTCACCCGCCAGTCTACCTTCCCAAAGGGCAAATCATCACCCAAGCCATACCTGTATCTGGGACCCCCATCTACCCAGGAGACCTATGGATGAAAACCGCAGAGAAGATCTACGAGGTGTGTCAGGCCCAGGTAATTGGGAAGGATAGACCCAAAATTGCGTGTTACATGTGGAATGGCGGTGAGCACAAGTGGCTTAACGGCCTCTTGGACGCAGGGGCAGATGTCACAGTCATTCCCTCACGGGATTGGCCGTTGCGTTGGGAGTTACAGGACGTGGCTGGACACATTCAAGGTGTTGGAGAGGCACAATTGGCAAAACAATCTAAAAACATCATCAAATTTGAGGGGCCAAACAGACAAACAGCTTACCTGCGTCCGTTTGTTCTGGATTACATGGAGCCCCTGTGGGGAAGGGACCTGATGGCCAAGTGGGGGGTCACATTGATCATTCCTACCCCCCAGGTTTTTCGGGTAGCGGTCACTGAGGAGCGTCCTACCCAAAAGTTGAATTGGCTTTCTGATGTTCCGATCTGGGTAGAGCAGTGGCCGCTCAATAAACAAAAATTAAAAGCGCTCCAAAAGCTCGTGGCAGAGCAACTTACCAAGGGACATATCCAAGAAACAACATCTCCTTGGAATTCCCCCGTCTTTGTCCTGAAAAAACCAGGCAAAGACGAATGGCGGTTGCTCCACGACCTTCGTGCCATCAACAATGTGATCGAAAATATGGGTCCACTCCAACCAGGGATGCCGTCCCCCACAATGTTACCCAAAGATTGGGAATTGGCTGTGATTGACATCAAAAATTGCTTCTTTCATATTCCCCTCCACCCAGACGATGCACCACGTTTTGCCTTCTCGGTTCCGTCCCTTAACCGAGAAGCCCCAATAGAGCGGTACCATTGGCGAGTGTTGCCACAGGGCCTCAAATGCTCGCCCACCATCTGCCAGCGGTACGTAGCTTCATTGCTGACCCCAGTCCGTACAGCCACCGAGGGCGTGATCATCCAACATTATATGGATGATATCCTGATTTGTGCTCCCAATGACGATCTCCTTACACACGCGCTTAACCTGACAACCGATGCATTGATTGCTGCAGGGTTCGAGCTGCGAGAAGATAAGATTCAAAAGATGCCACCCTGGAAGTACCTGGGCTTGGAAATTACCAAGCGGACTATTACTCCGCAAAAATTGGCCATCAAAAACAAAATTCGGACCCTAGCAGACGTCCAGCAGCTGTGCGGTTCTTTGAACTGGGTGAGGCCATGGCTAGGCATTACAAACAGAGACCTAGCCCCTCTTTTCGATTTATTGAAAGGGGGGGAGGAGCCGAGTTCTCCCAGGGAACTCACCCCAGAGGCCCAGGCAGCTTTGATTAGGGTCCAGGAGACAATGTCTGCCAGACAGGCCCACCGGTATGATCCGGACCTGCCTTTTAAATTCATCATATTGGGCAGGCTGCCACACCTTCATGGTGTGATATTTCAATGGACAGACACCCCAAGGAAGGGCAAGGACCAAGACCGAAGGGACCCACTCTCCATCATAGAATGGGTCTTCCTAAGTCACCATCGGTCCAAGAGCATGACAAAGCCACAGGAGTTAGTAGCGGAACTGATCCGCAAAGCAAGAGCTCGGATCAGAGAGTTAGCTGGATGTGACTTCGAACGCATTCACATTCCCATCAAATTGGAATCAGGCCAATTCACCAAGGCCATGCTAGAACATCTGTTACAGGAAAATTAATCCCTGCAGTTCTCTCTAGACAGCTACACAGGCAAAATTTCAGTTTTGAGACCAGCCCACAAAATTTTTGAATCAGAAATTCAATTCGCATTGTCCATCAAACAAATTCAGAGCAAAAAGCCACTCAAAGCCTTGACAGTTTTTACAGACGCGTCCGGGAGTTCCCACAAGTTTGTAATAACTTGGAAAGACCCCCAGACGCAGCAGTGGGAGACAGACATTGTGGAGGTGGAAGGCTCCCCTCAAATAGCTGAGTTGGCTGCCGTTGTCAGGGCCTTTGAGCGATTCTCTGAACCTTTTAATTTGGTAACTGATTCGGCATATGTGGCTGGTGTAGTGTCTAGAGCGCAGGATGCTGTCCTGCAGGGTGTGTCCAACGAAGCCCTGCACAAGTTGCTCTCAAAACTGATTAAGCTAGTCTCCCACCGAGAGCAACCCTTTTATGTGATGCATATCAGGTCACATACCAACTTGCCAGAGTTTTTGGCAGAGGGCAATCGGCGTGCCGAGTCTCTCGCTGCCGCCCCGGCTCAGGTAGCTCCGCTCCCAGATAAGTTCCAGCAGGCTAAGATCAGCCACCAGTTTTACCACCAGAATGCGCCTGGGCTGGTCCGGCAATTCCACCTCACTCGTGACCAAGCCAGAGCCATTGTGGCCACCTGCCCGTCCTGCAAGTCGCTCCCCCTACCATCGGTGAGCTCAGGGGCAAACCCTAGGGGTCTGAAGTCCTGCGAGGTATGGCAGATGGACGTTGCTCACATCCATTCCTTTGGGAGGATGAAGTACGTCCATGTCTCCGTGGACACTTTCTCTGGGGCAGTCTTTGCTTCTGCCCACGCAGGGGAGAAGGCCAAAGACATTGAAAAGCATCTGATACAGGCCTTCTCTATGCTGGGCGTCCCTAAATTGATAAAAACAGATAATGCCCCCGGGTACACATCCAAGGGATTTGCCAGCTTCCTGCAGCAATGGGGAATAGAGCACAAAACTGGCATCGCATATTCCCCGACAGGTCAAGCAGTGGTGGAACGGACTCATCAGAGTCTCAAACGCATGCTGAAACAGCAAACACCAACTATGAAGGTGGAGTCTCCCCAAGTTTGGCTCGCGCGTGCCCTCTTTACACTGAATTTCCTAAATTGTTCTTTTGAAAACCTCAACCCACCAGTCACCAGGCACTTTAACAACCACGAGCTGAGCAAGGTTAGGGAAAAACCTCCAGTTATCATCAAAAATCCAGAGACTTGGCAGCTGGAAGGGCCCCATGAGTTAGTCACCTGGGGACGGGGATACGCTTGCGTGTCCACGCCCTCAGGACTGAGATGGGTCCCGTCCAAATTTGTCCAGCCATATGTCCCCAAACACCAGACTGATAAGAAAAAGGATCCTCAGGTGAAGCATGCAGCCCTCCGCAGACGGAGAAAGTCTCCCCCCTTCCTTTTTGATTCAGCACATTCTCTTTCAGAGCCTTCCCTTTCACCATGCAGTTCCCTGGACTCACCTTTCCCTTTTGATTTAAACCTCCCCAGAATGCTGACCTATGTTGCTGTTAACATTCATTGTTGTTATTATGAGTTTTGGTAATGTTTAAAGGTTTAAAGGTCATCAATTCCACGGTGCACATCGACCACGCAGTCTTCACCGCCCCATCAGAGCTGACATCCGCTCAACACAGATAGCCAGAGAAGAACCGAGCAGACATTGGGTTCAACGATGGGGAAAAGGACTGTAAAACCTCCCGTTTAAGTTATTTTCCGTTCTTTTCTTTTGAAAAACAGAAGAGGGAGTTGTGGAATTGTGTTATTATATGTTCTATTATGTATAAGGTCATTCCATGTATCCCCTCTCGATCTGTAATGACCTCCCGGGTTCTCCCATTTCCCCCCGCGGTCTGCCTTCCTGAGAAAGTGCCCAGTCACTCTGTTTACGTCTCTCAGACCATCTGTCAGCCACGCGGCGGGGTCGAGAGACGACCTGGCACCCTTCCATCTGTCCATCTCCCATTGGACCCCTGCACCCCCACTGTCCCAGTCCCCCCGTGGCGTTATCTCATTGGCCGCCCTGGGTTTCCCCTCTCCAGTACTTATAGAACGGGTTGGGGACGCCCCGGTGCTTTTTCTCCCGCCTGGCCCCTGATCGCTGCTGCTGCCCGACCCGCGGGCTCTTCCTCCCGCCGGATCCCTGCGTGCCGCCGCGGGCTTTTCCTCCCACCGGATCCCTGCGTACTGCCGCGGCTCTCTCTCTCTCCCGGCCCCTGACTGCCGCAGCCGCCGCCGCTTGCATCTGCTCCGCCACTACCGCTGCTGCCTCGGGCGACCGCGCCCGCCTCGGACTGCCCCGCGATTGCTGCCACAGCCTCACTGCCGCTGCCGCCGCTTCCAGGGTCGCCGCGGCTCCCGCACGTGCCGGTTGCAGTGCCGCGGCGCTGCACACAGCCTCTCTTGGATCGCGGCCAGCCTCGGAGCGCGCCGCCCCGCCCCTGAATCGGCCAGGCGGCACGGACAAACTCGAACTTAGCGCGCAGCAGCCTCCTCGGTTTTTGCCTTCCCAACCAAGCCGTAATAAACCGAGATATCGCCCGCGGGGGAAAAAGTCTCTCTCCTTTTATTCGCCTCGGGACTCGCCTCGCTCCCAAACCCACGCAGCACCGGCAGATACCCGTGAGGGTTCGCCGGAAAACACGGAAGTTGCCAGCGCTCCCCCCCCGCTCACGGAGCTAGCTGGGACAAAAAGGGGGGACAAGAGAGCGCTAAGGCAAAGCGCGGGTAAACGGCGGGAGTAACTATGACTCTCTTAAGGGTCTAGTTACAACTGGGCATAGCTGCAGAGATCGCACCTCCTCGTGGTCCCTCTGGTAGCCCTCCGAAGGGTGACTAAGTTGATCTCTGCCCCAGGTACGGAGCCGTTGGGACTCACCAGTCCAACGTAACTCCTGCCTAAACTCGGTGAAACAAATTCTTTGGTAAAAAGCCCCATGGCTTCTTGCCCGAAACTTGGCCCCCCGGTTTCAGCAGGGGCAATGAGTTTGGAAAGTGGACTGACCACCCACTCCATTCTCGCCATCGAACGTGGTCCCAATTCATTGGCAAATTCCGGATCCGACTTTGGGGGGGGTCTGGGGATACTGGTATGCCTTCTGAGGGTATCGGTCAGCACTCAGACCTCCCGCTCCGACTGGGTAGACCTGGTGTCCTGGAGCCACCCAGGACCCTCGTCTAAGTCCCAGCGGGTTGACCTGGTGTCTTTATTTCCTAAGCACCGGGTTGACCTGTTATCCAAAAACGACCAGGTAGACCTGGTGGCTCAATTTTTACCATCTAAATTTCCCACCAATTTGGCAGAAAATGATTTGGCTTTGCTGGTGAACTTAGAGTTCTATAGATCGGACTTGCATGTGTATGAGTGTGTTCATTTTGCTGCGGATTGGGAGGGATTGAGTGGGTTGCCTGAGGTGTATGAACAACTTGCACCACAACCGTGTGTGGGAGAAACTTTACATTCTACCCTCCCACGAGACAGTGAACCGTTTGTACCTGAAGAGGGGAGCAACGAGAAGGAGAGCGAGGACGCGCCAAAAACATCTCCTCCAACGCCTGGGAAACATGGGGAATAGACTGGGGAGGAAAAAGTGGTGGTGACTGTTCCCGACAAAAATCCACCTTGTCCTTGCTGTGGTACCCGGGTAAACTCTGTGTTGAATCGGATTGAACATCTGAAAGTGTCACACGGGAAAAGGGGGGTTTGTTTTCGGTGTGCAAAATGTGGAAAGGAAAATAGTAACTATCACAGTGTTGTTTGTCATTTTCCAAAATGCAGGGGTCCAGAGACGGAGAAAGCCCCAGCTGGGGAGTGGATCTATGAAGTATGCAACAGAAATTTTACAACCAAAATTGGCCTTGGACAACATAAGAGATTGGCACACCCGGCAGTGAGAAATCAGGAAAGGATCGTTGCTTCCCAACCGAAAGAAACATCAAATAGAGGTGCTCACAAAAGGTGCTGGACAAAGGAGGAGGAAGAATTACTAATAAGACTGGAGGCTCAGTTCGAGGGAAACAAAAATATTAATAAGCTTATTGCAGAACCCATAACCACCAAAACAGCTAAACAGATTAGTGATAAAAGGAGATTGCTGCCCAGAAAACCAGCAGAGGAGCCACGTGAGGAGCCTGGAACGTGTCATCGCACCAGGAGAGCAGCTGCGGGCTTGAGAACGGAGCCTGAGATGAGTCACCACGCCCAGGCAGAGGCCAGAGATAATGGACCTGGGAGACGCCCTCTGCCAGGCAGGGCAGCTGCCAGAGGGAGAACAATGGACAAGATAAGACACCACCCTGATAAGGGCAACGGACAGCAGAGAACCACCAAGCAAAAATCAGAAGGACAGCTGCAGGCTTACTATAAAAAGACACTAGAGGAACGCTTATCAGCTGGGGCACTTAACACCTTCCCCCGGGCATTCAAGCAGGTAACGGAAGGCCGGGATATACAGTTAGTAATCAATCAGACAGCGCAGAGCTGCTTCGGATGCCTGGAATCCATAAGCCAGATAAGAACGGCAACCCGAGATAAGAAGGACACGGTGACCCGGGAGGAACGCCCAAAGAAACCTTTTCAGAAGTGGATGAAGGACAGAGCTATCAAAAAAGGTAATTATCTTCGGTTCCAGCGTTTATTTTATCTTGATAGAGGGAAACTGGCCAAAATTATTTTAGATGACATTGAATGCTTGTCTTGTGACATACCACCCAGTGAAATTTATTCGGTTTTTAAAACAAGATGGGAAACAACTGGTAACTTTAAAAGCCTTGGGGACTTTAAAACTTATGGGAAGGCTGACAACACTGCCTTCAGAGAATTAATTATGGCTAAAGAAATTGAGAAAAATGTGCAGGAAATGAGCAAAGGCTCGGCTCCCGGTCCAGACGGGATTACTCTTGGGGACGTCGTAAAGATGGATCCCGAGTTTTCCCAGACCATGGAGATTTTCAATTTATGGTTAACAACTGGTAAAATCCCGGACATGGTGAGGGGGTGCAGAACCGTTTTAATTCCAAAATCA